>NC_085136.1:93640825-93940825 GCF_035046485.1 Aedes albopictus
AGGCCCGAAAATGGCTAATCGAATCGATTAATCCATATTCTAGCGACAACCTTTGGATGTTGATAAGTAACCAACCGATTATTTTGAGGGCGATGACCTCGGGCGTTGTTGGAGCGTGAAGGTGTCTGCTCGAGACGGTGCAATTGAAGAAAAAAAGACCGAATTCATCATGTTGCTGACCTTGATTCCATCCTGGTGTGAAAGTTCGGTATCGATTTAAAATGAATCAATCTCGTGCTGTGCAAATTGAATTACGTGGATCGGAGCCAATTGTGACACGTAGAGAGCATCTACAGTTACATGGGTCATTATGAAGTGACCGAGAAAAAGTGGAAACGTGTTATAGACCATCACGGATTTTGACCAAATTTTGTTGGAATATTTGTTTAAATGGAGAAAGAAAAAATCCTAATTTTGGTGTCGATCGGATCACTCCTCGGCCCGTGGCAGCACCCCTCGTCTTTGCCAATACAATAAAAACCCAAGTTTTCCTTTCTTTTTCTTAATTTAAAGCTTTGAAACTATAACATATACATATTTTTAATCTTCAGCTTCAAATAATTGTTAATGTTAGAGGAATTCAGTAAAAATATCATTTTTTTTCGATACAGTGTTGCCAAACATGTTATTTTTCAATTTTAAAATTTAAAATCGATTTTTGGTCGAATCAGCATATTTTGATTTCACAAATTTTGATTCCATCGTGTTTATCAGACATTTTCAAATCGAAAAAGCTTAACGCCCCGAGGTCTTTTGGGCCGTTCCAGAGATACAGCGTTTTAAAGCTTGGAAACCATTTTTCTCTCATATATAAAATAAGTCCAACTTACAAGTTTCGCTAAGAAAACATTATTCGATGCAGTTTAAAGGTGATTTGGGCTGATTTAGACCTAGGAGAATAGAAAACTCTGTAAATATAATAAAATGACAGTGTTGCCAGTTTATCAATTATGGATTTATTAGAATGGAATATGGAATGACCCATATTCGAACTCAAATTTAGTTTTTGACTGATGAATTAGTTTTTAATCATTGAATTGCAGTGTTTCTCAAAACTGATTTCCATGCATGCACAGATCGAAAAGATAGTGTAAATTTCTGAGACATATAATGCACATGTTTGGAGCGTGGGATTTCTCAGAAGTTTACATGACATGTCATGTAAATCTCACGAAAAGTCATGTAAACTTCCATTATAGGTCATGTAATTCAGCATGACTCAGAGTTTTTACATGACATATAACGCAAATTTACATGAAATATCATGTAAACCATCATAACAGGAAGTTTACGTGACTAAGAAGAAGTTTACATGACGAGTAAACTTCATTATTTTTATCTGTGTGGTAATTAATCCTGAACTGGTAACCCATAAATTGCAGCATTTTTTTTAATTACTTTGTCCTATAACAGTATTTTTTCAAGTTTTGTAATTTCAAAACACGCACCAGGTTCTGAGTTAAACATGGCAATTTTGTGATACAACCATCGGAGTGCTTTGGAGGCCTTAAAATAGATTTGGGATAAAAACTTCAACAGACTGTGTGGGTAGTGTGTGACGCTCTCGACTGTTTAACATAATCGATTTTCCGAAGGCGCGCATCCTATGTCGCCATTTCAAATTTTATTTCGGGCGCAATTTTAAAGAAAAGGCTCATTATGAGAGCAGGTTTCTTGTTTTTAACTGAATTTAGACTCGGCCATTTCGCTACCCTTTCGGCTGGTGATCAGAAGTTCGCGAGTCTAAATCAAAGCTCAAGTATTTTACAAAGTTTCATTTTGAAGTTGAGTTACACGTTTGTCGCTAGAATCGTTATAGTTTAAAGGTAATGTGTAATGTTGAGTGAATTTGTACAAAATCGTGCTGACAAATAGTTTGTCCATATGTTTCGTTTAGGTGTAACGGTTCTAAGTCAGTGTTTCCGACTTTCGCGATTTCTGAATTTATTTTACGTAGTGAATACAGTTATGTTCCGATTTTATCACGCCCTCCGCGTGTCAGTCCTTCATTTTTCATTTATTTGCTGTTACATTTAAGAGCAAGTGTTTCCCCTCTTCTTCAAAATGAATGTTGAAGGCGTGATTTGCAACGTTAAAAATATTGAAATTGCGTATAGATTTTGTAGAATATTTAAAAGCATTTTTGATAATGGGCGTGATAAAATCGGAACAATACTGTAGTACTCAAAAAGGTAATTTCTTGATAATAATGCTCGATTATTCAAAGTTTAATTAAATGATCAATTTCGCGTTGGACATTACAGCGCCTTGCGCTTTTTGGGTACGGGCTGGAATTTCGTCGTGCGTCGACCGAAGTCGACCCAACAGTGTCCCGGTGACATTTTGGACCGCTATTTCGTCAGAGGACGATCTTCAAGAGTCCGTGCAATCATCAAGGCCCGCCCTCAGGGCAGTCAAACGGGAGTGAGTGAGGTCGCCCAAGTAAAGTGGAGCGAAACCAACCCGGGGGTCGCCAATAGCCCATTGGAGGAGGATCCATCACGCTACAAACCGGATCCAAAACGAGAATGCGGTCCCCGCGCGTCACCAAGTATCGTGCGAAGGACCGGAACCTGAACTGATAGTCGGAAGTCCTCTTGACCCCGCTCGGCCTAGTAGGAATCTTAGTACGCGAAGCCGGGTCGTTGGGAAGAGGGGGCTTTCCTCTTGAAGGAAAGGTCGATTCCGGACGTTCTCGTCATCAAAATCGGAGGCCATCCGTCCAGTCGCCACTCACCCCGCAACTCTAACTTCGGCCATACCCGCACGGACTCCATCGCTGCGCGCCAACACTACAGCGACGGCGGGTCACTCCTTTCGCCGTCATCGCAACGAAGGTGCCCACCGCCATCGTCAAGCCGCGACGACCACAGCATCGAGTCGACGAGGATAAGTAAAACCTGCGCAGGTATGTGTTAGTTGTAGACATGGCCATGTACTAGTGAATTTCCCGTATCGAAACTCAATCCAAATCGTCCAACCCGAAAGTGTAATAAACCCGAGAATGTTCTTGTAATCTATGAATCGAGTAATTTTCCGTTCAGTTCCGTTACGTTCAGTGCAATAAAGGACAAGTTCACTCCATTTGCGTTTCCGTACCTACTTCGATCTTCGATTTCTTTGAGAAACTTCTCCTGTGGTGGTTTAGACGGTTGAATGAGTCTGAGTTCAGGTTTGCTACGTAGACGAGTTCCAAGCAATTGCGTACCAATTAGATCTGAGCCAGCGACCGTTCGAGCGACCCTGAGGTAAGAGTCGATATTTGTCGGGCAAATAAAACTAATCGGTGGTCTCTCAAATAAAGAGAGTGGCGCTTAAGCCATCGATTGTCTTCAAACCTCGAGCAAAAGTCACAAACGGTTACAAGTGAAAAGAAGGAGGTACCATGCATTTTTTAGCACAACTATTCCCATTGACTATCGAAAAGTACATACTCCAGTAAAATGTTTGGCAACTTAGAAAATATTGCATTACTATCCAATGAAAATCGTCTCTACTTCACAGGATCGTTACCTGGTCTGTGACGAAGTTGGTTAAAGCGCCCTGTCTAGCGAACTTAGGGAGACGTCAGTTCAAACCCCACCAGAGCTGCGTGGATTTATGTGTTCGCATTTTTTCCTCTCATTTTGTCCATTTTTCAACACAAATTGTGCCTATACATAGCAGTCATTACGTATTAGAGATGCCATATATACAGAATTAAGTATCTGTGTTATACAGATGTTTATCCCATATATGCCCAGCGTCTAATAAATAGGACAGTCCCTTTGACGGGAATATCTCCAGAATTATAGAATACTGTCTTCAGACAAGACGTTCTTCACATCCATTCCTTGTTCATAGTGGACAATATAGTTTGTGTCTGGTTTACAATGCGAAAGAAATGTATTTCCCTGGAATCTTGAAAATGATAAATAATTTATAGTTCATGTCTTCGGCAGAGTTGTAAATCAATACATACAAAAGACAGTGTATGTATGTTTGCATGTTTGTTTATTTGTATATTTATATGTTTGTATGTATGTATGTATTAGAGTGGGTCATCGTTTATATGGAAAAATGAAAAAAACCAATGGTATCCCATCAGATCAAAGCTTTTTTGATCCCATTTCAGGACCCAAATAAGTGTGCAAAATTTGGACACGATCGGTTGTGTCTACGTTTTGCGCATCGCGTTTGAAGTTTGTATGGGATTTTACATGGGAAAACACACTTTTTTGCATTTCTATCATGACAAGCTCGATTTTCTCTAAAACCATGTAATCGATAAAGTGAAAACATAGCCTAGAGTGACCTGAAAAACTTTGTCGAAGACCGCAAAGTGATCTGTTGCTAATGAAAAAAGTTAGAGCGTTGGCATTGCTTGCCGAAACAGCATGATTTTGTTGCTATTGTTATTCCTTTACATGTTAAAACATGAACACATGCATGCGGTTCGTTGGTTATAACTTTTTTCTCAAGCATCGGATCGCTTTGCGGTCTTCAATAAAGTTTTTCAGAACATCCTAGGCTATCATTTCACAGTATCGGTTAAAAAAATTCAGACAAACTTTTCCAACTTATGACAAAAATGCAAAAAGTATGTTTTCCCATACAAATTTCAATTGCAATGCGCACAGTGTAGACGCAACGGATCGTGCTCAAATTTTGCACAGATATTCAGGACCCGAAACGGAATCAAAAAAGCTTTGATCTGAGAAAACAATTCCGATGACCCACGCTAGTATGTATGTATATGTGTATGCAAGCCCGTGCACAAGCTGCTGGTATCAGTAGGTCGGCTCCAGAGACACGTTCTCCTCCATTTGGGATTGAGGCGGGGGGGTGTTAAACCACCTTCTTCTTTGCTGATGTTCCATACACTAGGTGCCCCTCCGCTTTCTCGAAAATCAGGAAAACCCCTCCTTTTCCACCTTTTCTGTGCACGGGACTGTGTATATGTTAATCCCGGTATAACTCTGAAATGCCTTCAACAATTTCAATTAAATTTGGCATACACATTCAATAGGTTGTCGAGGGGTATTGGAATTCCAGATGGCGATTATGGTTCCAAGATGGCTGCCAAAACTCCAGAATGTAATGTATGTTATTTAACTGCAATGCGGCTTCGGATACTATGCAAGATGGGTATGTAACTAAAGGGTTTGATGAGTGGAACTCAATAACTAATATCCGACGTCATTTTGAAAACCAAGATGACGGCCACGGAACGGTAGTTTAAGCTATGATACCATGCAATATGGGTATCTAGTGGAGCGGGCCTGGTGTGATGGTTAGAACACTTGACTATCACGCCGAGGACCTGGGATCGAATCCCACTCCCGACATACTCACAAATGTGAGTTCTTCCTTCGGAAGGGAAGTAAAACGTGGGTCCCGAGATGAACTAGCCTAGGGTTAAAAATCTCGTTAATACAGACAAAAAAAAAATATGGGTATCTATCGATCAGGCTTGGCAAGTAAAGTCGAATGAAAGTTAATGTATGTTTGTTATGTTTATTTATGTTTTCATGTTTGTATGTATGTATACATACATGGTGGGTTTCGTGGCCGTGCGGTTAGCGGCGTCAGTCGTCTAGGCGTTTCGTAAGGCTCGGAGTGCGGGTTTGATTCCCGCTCTAGTCAGGGAAAACTTTTCGTCGAACGCAACATTCTCCATTGGGCCATTGGGTGTTATGTGTGTTGTCCGTTGTCTTGTGTATGTGTAATGTTCAGTCTGTGCAGCCTCTGGCTGAAGACGATGTAGTGTCTTTTTTTATTTGTATGTATGTATTTTCCAGCAAAACTTTGGAATGCGTCAAGCAATTTCAAATGAATTTGGCATACACATTCCTTTGGTTGTCGAGGTGGTTCTAGAGGTACTAGAATTCAAAACGACGGCTTGGGTTCATGACTGCCAACACTCAAGAATCTATGCTATTTAACGGCAATGCGGCTTGGTAGAGGATAGAATAGAGGGTATGACAGATCTTAGGGCTAAGAATTAGGGTAGAGTTTAGGATAGAGGGTAGAGAAGATGGTTAGGATATGTACAGGAATTCTTCCCGTGATTTATTCATGCATTCCTCTCGAGAATCTTCCCAAGATTCCTCCCGGGATTCCTTAAGATGTTTTCTTACGAAATTGCTGTAGGGATTGCTCCTGAGATCTCTTCAGGGATTTCTGCAGAGATTACCTCAGATAATCCAGAAAGGATTCCTTTAGTTCTTTCATTCGGTATTGCTGCAGGGATTGAACTTCTTCAAAGATTATTTCCGGAATTCTTTCTGTTATTTCATTAGGAGTTCCTCCCAAGAAGGAATATGAAGACATAAAAACTTCTGCCGAGATATCTTCAGATGACCTTAGATTTTTTAGGTACCCGTGCCGAAATTTCTGATGGGATTTCTTCAAAAATTCGTCCCGAGCTTTCTCAGGGATTTCTTTAATAATTCCTCCCGGGATTCCTTCTATGGTGCTGCAGGGATTCCTGCTGAGCTTCTTTCCGAGATTCCTACCATGATTCTTCTCAAGATTCTATCGGGTATTCTCAACGGGTTCCTTCAGGAATAAAATAATCCCTAATTTAGAGATGACACAGACAACAGAGATTATATTGAGAGATTTATATTTTATTTGGATTCAAAGAATCCAAAAGTATTTGTTACGGTATACGTGCCGGGATTCCTGCTGGTATTCCTTGAAAGATTCTTCTCGGGATTCTGTGATTCTTTCAGTCAAGCTTCCAGCTTCTAAGATTCCTTTTATAATTCTAGCAGATATGCTTCCTGGAATCTTTAGGAAACCCTCCCTTTAGGGATTTCTGCTGGGATTGCTTTAGAAAATCTTGAACTGAAAAATGGTCTAGTCGGTATTTCTTCTGGGAATAAGGACTGTTCATTTTATAAAGAGGACACCTTATTTGTGTGATATCTTTTTTATTTTTCAATAAAATCATTATCGGTTTTTTGCATAAATTTCCATAGCTATTCTACAGTGTAGGAAAAATATAACATTATACAAATTGTCCTTAGTTATGGAACTGAAGCGGTTTTCGTTAAAACTCAATAAAACCCCATTTCTCAAAATTCTACACAACTTTCCACATACATAACTTTAAAATTTTCATTAACTTTTCAATGTGTTGGGATCTAATTTAATTCTTCTAAACTGCCCCCACTCGCATAACTGTCCCATATGAATAGGAATCCCACCAAAGATGGGACTGTTATGCGAGTGGGGGCAGTAAAGGTAGAGTGTAATAGTTGGTCAGTAATAATGCACCAAGCCATTATACAGCTTGATATAGTGAATTGCCTTGTTATCAATGAAATTGATAAAAAATACTTATTTAAGTCCAGTGATGCAATAACACTACGGAATCAGTTCAAAATTTGTCCAGTATAGGAGAGAATCGCATTCTTAATAATACCGAAGAAAAATATGCTTTAAAGTACATTCTTCATCATAAATTTAATACTTAATGATGGCCATAATGAAAAATTGCATACTTTTTGCCATAAATGCAAATTTTTGATTCTAGAGAAGCTTATTATTATTTATTTTCAGCAAGGGCTGACCCTATGTGATTATATACCTTATTTGAAAATAACTACATGTTAATTTTTATTTTCGACATCATTGATAAGTTGTATTTGCAATAGAGTACATCGTTATTTAGAAGAACCTTCAAAGAACGAAGTGGTTTTATCTCCAGTAACTGCCATGAAGCACAGTAACCAAGCCAACAATGCTATCAAGAAGCGGTTTTCTGCATTTGAAATTGCATTATTAGTACTTTCGACTAGATCCATTGAAAACATTCAAAATTTAATATTTTTATACATTTTTGTGTAATAAATAAATTTTATTCTGAAAATCGAGTCCAACTTGTAACTTTAATATCTCAACAACCATTATTCCGATTAGGTTTATATTTTGCCAGAATATGTATCACTCAAACTGCTGCAGCATGGCACACACTTTTATGCAATTAAAAACGATACACCGATGTTTTACAGAAATTTTGTGTTTATCTTTAGTTTTTGGGAATTGAAAAATTGATCTCTCGAAACACTTTGCCACATTTCTATTAAGTTCAATAATTTTAACCCAATTTATGTATGGTTATTATCTGCTAATATAATGTACTGAACAACTAACCAAGGCTGCTCAAATTTGAACTACGCGTTTTCTTTTTATAGCCTTGCAAAGTTGTCCTCTTTATAAAATGAACAGTCCTTACTGTTGTAATCCCTTCAAAGATTCCTTCTGGGGTTTTGTGAAGGATTCCTTTAGGGATTCCTGCTAGAATTACTTCAGGGATTCCTTCCTGTATTCCTGGTATTTCAGGTATTCATGCCAGGCAGGACCGTGCACAGAAGTGGCGCCAAGGGAGGGTTTTTTTTCCCAATTTCAGCAAAAGGCAGAGGGGCGCCTAGTGTATGAAGCGTCTGTAATGAGAGGGTTTAACCCCCCCCCCCACGCCCTTGTGCACGGGCATGATGCCAGGATTCTTGCTGTGGTCCCTTCAAAGATTCTTCTCAGTTTTTTCGTCATTTATTTGAGGATCCCATGAAGGATTCTTAACGGGGTTTCTTTCGGGATTTTTTGAGACTTTCAGAGATTTCTCCCGGAAGTTCTACAGTAGAACTGACTCCAGTGTGAGTTACAGCTTATGAGAGTGGGGGGATAAGAAAAAAAACGAAACAGAGAGAAATATGCATGCTTTTTTATGCACGTAGATACATACATATCTCTAGTAAACCATGGTGTCATATAACAGTGGAAGAACATATGACAAATGTGGAAGAAGATTCCTATGAGACACTTTAGGCGTTAACGGATTAACCCTTCATCTCATTTTCATTTATTTAGTTCAACATCAAATTCATGATAACACTGAATCAACAATTTGCCGCCATAATACTCGATTTGCAGCTGCAGCTCTCCAACGTCGGTCACGCCCAACACTCGCCAGATCACGCTCCACCTGGTCCGCCCATCGTGCTCTCTGCGCTCCACGCCTTCTTGTACTAATCGGATGGTTAGCAAACACCAACTTTGCAGGGTTGTTGTCCAGCATTCTTGCAACATGCCCTGCCCACCTTATCCGTCCAGCTTTAGCTACTTTCAGGATGTTGGATTCACCGTAGAGTGCAGCGAGCTCGTGGTTCATCCTTCTCCACCACACACCGTTCTCCAGTACACCACCAAAGATTGTCCTTAGCACGCGTCGCTCGAAAACTCCGAGTGCTTGCAGGTCTTCCTCGAGCATCGTCCATGTCTCGTGTCCGTAGAGAACCACAAGTCTTATTAGCGTCCGGAGCCCGTAGTAGGCACGACTTCCACTAATGATGCGCCTTCGTATTTCACGGCTAACGTTGTTGTCAGCCGTTAGCAAGGAACCGAGGTGGACGAATTCTTCTACCACCTCGAAAGTATCCCCGTCTATCGTGAAACGGATTAACCCTCTAATACCCAAATTTTTGATTTAAACATATTTTGGAAGATGATTCTTTTTAATTGTCGATTTCGTGAATTTTAGTTTTTGATTTTTCCAATTTTTTTTTGAACATCCTCACAGTTTTAAATTGTTCCTGGAAGCCTATTTGGGGTACGGATTTTTTGAGATGAAAACATTTTGAGATTTCATGATTATTGTTGAAATATTTTTATTTTAATTTTTTTTCATAGAAAATTTTATTTTCCGTGTAATTTCAAGGCAAATACTTAAAGAGTGTATTCAATTCTCTTAAACTATAAAACTAAAATAGAATGATTTGCGAAAAATTTAAAAAATGTTAATTATAGCGATTTAATACAAAATAAACAATGACTTCTAGAAAAACATCAATTTTTCAATGATTAAAAGAAATGTAAATACGCTTTAAAATACACCAAAAACCATTTTAAGATATACAAAACAGTCCTAAATATCAGCCAAAAATATAAAAATTTTGATTTCCCACGAAACAAAAATTGCAAAAATGCTCAAACTATACCCCGTTGGGTTCAGAAGGAAATGGGGTTTTGTCCTTTTTTTTCTTTTTTGTTCAGATCGGTTCAGTCGTTCCGGAGTTATGACCATTTAGGTGTTCCGGACCGGTACCCCAGGAAGGGGCCAGATATGAAAACGCTACAAACCCATCCATGCGGCACATCAAACTACGGCATTTTCGATAACTTGATGAATGGTAAGCAGAAAAATAGTCTCAGGCCATATCAGAACCGGTAGTATCCCGGAACCGGTTCCAGGTGTCCTGCCGGAAGTGGCCAAACATAAAAGTGAACTAAACCCATGCATGCGACTTATTAAACCATGGCTTTTTCGATAACGCGATTAACAGTAAGCAAGAAAACTTTCTCAGACCATATCGGAACCGGTAGTGTTCCGTAACCGGTTCCAAATGTCCCGCCGGAGGTGGCCAAGTATAAAAGTTAACCAAACCCATGCATGCGACATATCAAATAGTGGCTTTTTTTAAATCCTGATGTACAGTAAGCAGGATAATATTCTCAGACCATATCTGAACCGGTTGTGTTCCGGAACCGGTTCCGGGTGTCTCGTTGGAAGTGGCCAATATAAAATTGAACTAATAACATGCATGCGACATATTAAACCGCGGCTTTTACGATAACGCGATGAACAGTAAGCAGGAAAACTTTCTCAGACCATATCGGAACCAGTAGTGTTCCGAAACCGGTTCCAAATGTCCCGCCGGAGGTGGCCAAGTGTAAAAGTAACCAAACTCATACATGCGACATATCAAATAGTGGCTTTTTTGATATCCTGATGTACAGTTAGCAGGATAATATTCTCAGACCATATCTGAACCGGTTGTGTTCCTTCTTTGTTTCTTCTTCTTTATGGATTGACGTTCGTATTGGAACTTGACCTGTCTCTCT
The DNA here is from genome assembly GCF_035046485.1 of Aedes albopictus. Lineage (NCBI taxonomy): Eukaryota > Metazoa > Arthropoda > Insecta > Diptera > Culicidae > Aedes > Aedes albopictus. Next base: position 93,651,713 of record NC_085136.1, read on the forward strand.
TCAACTTAGTGTTCTTTAAAGCACTTCCAGTTATAAATGGAAGGGCTTTCTTTGCCTGCCATTGCATGAATTTGTATATTGTGGGGCAAGTAGAATGATACACTATGCCTGGGAAGTCCAGAACATTTTCACGATCGGAACCGGAATTGAACCCGCCGTTTCCAGATTGGCGATCCATAGCCTTAACCCCTAGGCCAACTGGAGACCCTTTTTTATTTTGATAACACGATGATCGATTCGTAAGAACATAGCATCAGACCATATTTTAAATAACCGGTATTGTCCCGAAACCAGTTCTGGGTGTTTCACTGGAAGTGGTCAAATGTAAAAGTGATCTGTACCCATGCATAAGATAAATCAAATCTTGTTTTTTAGGTAACCTAATGAACGTTAGCAATGAAATAGTCTCAGACTACATTTGGTAGACCCGGTGGTGCTCCGGAACCTGTTCCAGTACCGCATCGAAAGTAACCAAATGTACCATGCGACACATCAAATCACGGTTTTTTTAATAACCTGAGGAACGGTTAATTACAAAATAGGCTCATACCACATTAGAGACTACCGGTAGGGTTGCACATCCAGTGTTTGGTGCTTTGCCGGAACTACGAAAATAAATAAAATCAATGCAAGCGATAAATATGTGTAAGAGAATAAAATCTTGACAAATTAAACCCACAAACAAACAGACGTCTCACTATACTCACTACGTTCTTGCTTTCAACGGTCAATCGAATATAACCTAGAATGTACAGAAAAACTTTATCGAAGACCGCCAAGTGATCTGTGATTGTGTAAAAAGTTATATCTTAGCTTGTTAGTATCATGTTGATATTGATCAGCTCCCAGTGTTACTGAAGGTGCTCAAGCAGTCAACTGAGAAATCTGACATTATTCAGCTCAGCTTATCGTTGAACATAACGTCGGACTATGTGCCATCAATAAGTGTTAAGTCATTTCAATGATGGCTTTGATAAAATGTTAACTTTTCTTTAAAAATATCAGGATTCAGGAACACTATGACTTACGTCGACGGAAAGGTCGTGGGAACATATATGACGAGAAAGGCACTATCACCACTAGGTGGATTAATTTGGGTTTTTTTTCTAAAGCATAGGAGTTACATGTTATAAAATTTCTAAAGGACTCTAAATAAAATTATGAAGAAATCCTTGTAGAAATTTCCGATGAATTTTATAACGAATCCCTACTTAGAAGACTTCCTAATTTAATTCATAGTGAAGTTTCAGAAGAAACCCATACATACCCATTCTCTGGAAGAATTTCCGAAAAAAAATCACCGGAGGTGTTTCTCATAGTAACCTTGGAAGATTTTAAGACCGAATTTCAGGAGTAATTTCTGAAGGAATCCATGATATAATTTTCGAAAGACGAAATCCATGGAATATTTTCTTGAACTAGAAATCCTTGGAAAAATGTAAAGAGGAATCTCATGCTTGCACTTTATTGATGGTGTCACCAGACATTTCATATTTTATCTGTGGAACGAATAGGAATAAGCTGCAATGCTCATCGATTGCATTTTAAAATTTACAAAGCTTTTCTTCATGGTGCATTCTCGGAATCTCTTCTGATATCGGTTTTAAAGATCATCTATATTTATATATAAATATCTATCTAAACCAAGAAATTGACACAAAAATGTGAGATTTTCCCGGTATATTAAAGTCATTTAACGACCAACTGTAAGCATGAATGTTATTAAAAGGTATGCCTCCATCGTAATTAGTACAATGCTAGTATCAATCAAAGAACCTATTGTGAGCATTATATCACTATATTAGTTTGCCTCTTTTTACGTTTTTGTTACATTGCATCCAGACATCTTCGAGATAGTCTACTTAAATATGGGTCATTCCATATGAAGTGACCGACAAAAAGTGAAAACGTGTTTTCGACCATCACGGATTTTGACCAAATTTTGTTGGAATGTTTGTTTAAATGGAGAAAGAAAAAATCCAAATTTTGGTGCCGATCGGATCACCCCTCGGCCCGTGGCAGCACCCCTCGTCTTTGCCAATACAAGAAAAATCCAAGTTTCCCCTTCCTTTTCTTAATGTATAGCTTTGAAACTATAACATATACACATTTTTGACCTTCGGCTTATTTGACGAAAAATGTCAGAGGAATCCAGAAAAAAATATTATTTTTTCGATGCAGTGTTGCCAAACATGTTATTTTTCAATTTTAAAATTTAAAATCGGTTTTTCGTCGAATGAGTATATTTTGATTTGAAAAATTTTGATTCCATCGTGTTTATCAGACATTTTCCAGTCGAAAAAGCTTAACTCCCTGAGGTCTGTTTGGCCGTTCCAGAGATATAGCGTTTTTAAGCTTGGAAAACGTTTTTCTCTAATATATCAAATTAGTTCAACTTACAAGTTTCGCTAAGGCCAGTAGTACACAGGGTCAAATATTTGACAAGGAAAGAACTCAAGAAACAACATCAGTTTGACACTAATGAAAATTCGATCGAGTCAAACAAGATGTTTGAGCATTGGTTTCTTTTTGGACAAATATTTGACCCTGTGTACTAGCAGCTTAAGAAAACATTATTCGATGCAAATTGAAGTTGATTTAGGCTGATTTAGACCAAGGGAAGTAGCAAATTGTGTGAAAAAAATTAGCAGTGTTGCCAGTTCATCAATTATAGATTTATTATAATAAATAACAATAAATTGCTAAAATTTATTTTTTTTGTGTTATAATCCTTATTTCAATTGACATTCTACCTATGTAAACAAGAATGTTGACGAAAGTGTTGCCAAACATTTTAAATTTATTGTAAAAATCTAAATTATATGAGAACTTTTGTATCAAATCAAATTATCAAGCAAGTATAATAAATTTCTTTTTTACAATTCTATTACTATTGGCAACACTGAACCTAGATAGTTTTCGTTAGGTGTGCAACTTTTTATTACCCTTTGACAAAGGCAGTGGTAAATTTAAATGTTCACTGAAATTTATTCATGGTTCAGAATCACGAAAAAGAATTCTGGGATGACATGTTATGCCTTAGCGTGCAAGTTGCTATTATTTTTTTCTCTGTTTATCCATTGTTTTGAACTTGCACGAAAAAAGGAAGTTCCCAAAAGTGAGTTCAATCCTCTCAACCTTGAGCAGGGCCGGATCTAAGGGGGGGGGGGATTTTAGGGGCCCCCACAAAATCCGTTTATGCATGCTAAACATTAACTTTATTGTTCAAAAACAAAGAAAAACTTTTTTCTCATCACATTTGTACCTCCGAGGGGCCTTCACATTCGCTCCGGCCCCGGGCCCCCACAATCCTTAATCCGGGCCTGACCTTGAGGTTGGCAATTTCTATTAACTCACATACAAACAGAGTACTTAGAGTAGAAGTTTTTTGACCAACTGCCAGTTCAAATTACTGAACTATCTGTACTATGTCACTAACTCATTTTTGGCTTCCCGTATCAAAGTTGAGTTGTTTTGTTCTTCTTTTTTTGACAACAATAAAGAAAGCAAATCAGAGAGTATGCAAAAAGAGCTCAAAAGTTAGTTTAAAAGTAAAAGTTTCACGAAAGGGATTTTGGAATTCCCGTAGAGTTGCATTGTATCGCTGCGGCGATGCTTCGTTCGTTAGATTTGTGCCTCTAAAGTTTGTTTGCAAAATTGCAATAAGGTTCCTAGATGATTATGATGATGATGAACCTTAAGATTGGGCAATGGTAAATTACTTGCTCAATTTAGTTTTTGCTCCCGTTACGGAATTCAAGAAAGAGAAGAAGATTCTGAAGGATCGTTATGAAGTAGCAATATTTATTCCTGGTATTAGAGTCTTTTAGTGTAGCAAAGTAGAGAAATCAGAGGGCAATGTGTGTATATCTGAAACAGTTATTTTTTCGGTGAAATAAATGTAACGACACACATGTTTTGAATATGCTTCAAGAGTTCATTTTATTTTATCAGAATAATTTCTCGCCAATCGGCTCAGTAGTTTCCGAATCCATAAGGGTCAGACAAACTGATAGAAAGATAGAAATTCATTTCATGTATATAAATATTGATATACTCATATTTGATGATCCGGCAACACTGTTATACAGGGTGTTAGGTTCTTGAGTGCAAACTTTTTAAAGGGTGATAGAGGACCATAAATGGTGAAAAAAAAATTGTTCTACGCATATGGTCAAATCTCAACCGTAACGTAGTTATTGAACTTCCCATGTTTTTGACTCTTATTGCCTTAACTGGCAATAACTTGAAAATGGTCAAACTGTTCTTTCATTTACCACTGTCTTAATCAGTCCAAAGGAAATTGCACCTGAAAAATCGTTTTTTTAATGATTGGATTAAAAAAAAAGACAATTCTGGCAACACTGCCCAATCTTTTTCACACAATTTGCTGCTTCCATTGGTCTAAATCAGCCTAAATCACCTTCAAATTGCATCGAATAATGTTTTCTTAGCGAAACTTGTAAGTTGAACTAATTTGATATATTAGAGAAAAACGTTTTCCAAGCTTAAAAACGCTATATCTCTAGAACGGCCAAAAAGACCTCAGGGAGTTAACCTTTTTCGACTGGAAAATGTCTGATAAACACGATGGAATCAAAAATTTTCAAATCAAAATATACTCATTCGACGAAAAACCGATTTTAAATTTTAAAATTGAAAATAACATGTTTGGCAACACTGCATCGAAAAAATAATGTTTTTTTCTGGATTCCTCTGACATTTTTCGTCAAATAAGCCGAAGGTCAAAAATGTGTATATGTTATAGTTTCAAAGCTATAAATTAAGAAAAGGAAGGGAAAATTTGGATTTTTCTTGTGTTGGCAAAGACGAGGGGTGTTGCCACGGGCCGAGGGGTGATCCGATTGGCACCAAAATTTGGATTTTTTCTTTCTCCATTTAAACAAACATTCCAACAAAATTTGGTCAAAATCGGTGATGGTCGATAACACGCGGTGTGTACACTTGGTGTGGAATGACCCATATCTAAACATGTGCCGCAATCGATGGGCTCCTTTGAAATTATGTACGTATGGGTCCACAACTCATTTCATCTGTGATTTAGTCCTATTAAACTCATAACAAAGTAGAGGAATCGCCATCTATGTAAGCAATATCGAGCGCTTCCTTATAGAAGTGAAAGCTTTCAGAGGCTTCCTATTGCATCACCGGTAGTCAATTTTCGATAATCACTAGCTTTGCATGAAGGTTGCCTCCATTTTCTCTAAACACCGAAAAATTACCAATAAAATCTCATGACAAACGTTCCTCATCGCTACTCCGGTAGAAATCGATGCATTCACCGTAGATCACCAACGGCGGCGACGTACAGCGAGAAACCTAGCGCAACCGGCCCAGCTCTTTGGATTCATCCAAGCGACGAACCCGTCGATAAAATGCAACAATTAAAGAATGATCTTCTGTGGTTTTCTCAACCGTATCCAGCAGCGGTGAAACTAAATCGAAAACAATAAACGCCAGTAAATGGTTGCATTCAACATCCATAAATGGCTCAAACATCTGTCAAATCTGTTTGCAGCTGTCTCGCAGCTTTTGAATGCGGCAACCAACAATGTTGTCCGTCGATTCACGTAACTTTACGCGCCGCATGCGGCGTTTGTTGCAATTATTAGCGCACGTTATTACCGGCGACACTCTTGTTCTGCTGAATTTACGCGCAATAATCTTCTGGTAACGCAGTCGTAATAAATCGCATTAATGGCTGACACTTTGAACATAATGACTTTCGAACCGCTTCCTGGTCGTGAAAAGTGCGAACGAGACTTGCTTAATAATGGGTTAAAAGTTGGGAAAACTCTTTTGATCTGGCGTAAAGCTGGACAACTTGAAATTTTCCATCTCAACCACTTTGGTTGCCGATCAACATGGGTAAGGCCTCAACCAACCCACGGGCAGACAAGTAGAGTTGTTGCCCAACCGGTTTCAGAGTAATCGTATTCAGAACTTTTACTTTTGAACGCCAGGCCGCAACCAGTACTGGACCGAGGGCGGATCTTGGTCAGTTCACCATGATCCGGATTTTGCAGGGGTTACACAATAATAATCCCGCGAGAACCCGCGAAGCAAACAAGCGCCGGAAGAAACAATGTTGCAGATCGATATTAGTTTTTTGTGGAGAAAAAATAAACGCAATCATCTAACCGGCAGCTTTGACCACGTGCCCGGGTCACTTCCGAACGGCGGCGGCGCAGCGCAGCGGTGTGGACTAATGAACATCGAACATTCGTGCTCGTGCGGAACACTCATTAGCCTTTCGTGGAGCTCGTACGCACACAAATCGGTTCGTTACTGACATGCAATTATACATCTGCGGGCAAACAAGCTGCGTGATCGGCTCAATATTGGCCTACAACAACAAAGCGTAAGTAATCGATGCGTGGGCACTCGATGATCATGGCCTAATTCTTCCAAATGGATTGGATTGGAACCATCTCCGGAGGACAAGAACACCAATCAGAACGCATCCATTCTCGTTACGCGGTTCAAACGCATGCGGGAGGTCAACGGAAATGATCTTTACGGAGCGGGATGATGAGCAAAAACCGATGATTGGTTGAACAAGACACACACGCGACCAGCAACGCGAATGAAGTCATTATCGTATGCATTGATAAATGATGCAATTTTATGATAATTATTCTAAGCTTTTTTTTTTGTTACATCAGAGTATCATGACAACCTGGTTAAAATGTAATTGGAGTCATTAGAATATATTTAGAGCTAGGTGAGCTTTTCAATAAACCTAAATGTCTATTCACAAAGAAATCTTAAATTGGCCAGGATTCATTAGTTAAGCCTTCTTCGAATGTTGAGTACAACTGATGGATAAGATACTGAAGTCATTCATTTGCATTCATTTGATAAGTACAACGTCTTAGCTTGGACAGCATAAACAATTCTACGCTATGTATTTCGGTGCTGCTTCTCTCAAACCTCCAAGAAACCTCAAACACTCACAAGGGCATTCTCAACCTGGTCAGTTTCAGTGGTGCCATCGAGGTTACTTCAAGTTATTCACTGAGTAACCAGCTCAATTTTTACCCCCAGTATGAGCGCCCTTGCAAATATAAGAATAACAACAAACGCATTTTCTTTTTCCTTTCCACGTTTCCATACATGTAAGAAATATGCTTCTCAGTAATGTAAGAACTCTTGACGAAAAAAGTCACCTATGTATTTTTTTCGATATTTTTGCGCCATCATAAAAAATATAAGAAAAATGCTTTCTATTTGTGTTTTGCTCTTTCGTACTTGTATGAATGTGATATTGCCACTTTTTAGGAAAATTACCTATGATTCGCTGTTACAAATTTTAGAAAAAAAAAATGCCTTTATGAATAATCTTTTTATACTATATACTACGCAAGCGTGGGTTTCAATGAATACCTCCGAGAATTCTTCAGAAATTCGTAAATACCTCCAGAAATCCCTCCAGAAGTTCCTTCAAACATTCCTCCAGGAAAGTTTCAAAAATTTCTCCAGAAATTTCTCAAAGAATTACTCAAGAAATTCCTCCATGAACTCTAGGAATTCCTCCGAAGCTTCCTTTAGGAATGCCTCCAGAAATAACTTCAGGTTAAGGTTCCACAGATAATCTTCACGGATTCCTTTCGGATGGCCCCCAGGAATCTTTTTTTTTTATTCTTATTTTTGTTTGTGTATTTTAACTTATGTTAATTCTACACTTGCCCCCAGGAATACCTCATGAAATTCATCCAGGGATTTATCCTGGAACTCAACCACAGATTCATCTAGGAATTCCTTCAGGAATTCGCTCCAGAAATTCTTTCAGGAATTCCTCCAGGAGTTCTGCAGCGCTTTTTCAAGGCATTTCTCTGGTAAAATGGGGATTCCTCCCGAAATTCTTCCAGGGATTCTCCTCCATGAATTGCTTTAGCAATTTCAGAAAATCCAGGAATTCCACCACGGATACTTCCAGGAATTCTATTCTTTCAGGAATGCTTCCAGAGATTCCTACATGAATGCTTCCAGGGATTCCTCCTGAAAATCTTCCAGGAATTCCCCCAGGAAAGTCTTCAAATTCCTCCAGAAATTCCTCAAAGAATTCCACCATGAATTTCTCCGGAAATACCTTCAGAAATTCCTGCAAAAACCTTCAGGAATTTTTCTAGGAATTTCTTCAGGAATTACTCCCGAAATTCCTCCAGGATTCCTCCAGAAGTTTCTCCAGAAAAGCTACAAAAACTTCTCCAGAAATTCCTTCATGAACTCATCTGGATGTTTTTCTAGGCATTCCTCCTGGAATTCCTCTAGAAATTCCTTAAGGATTCCTCAAGATTTTTTTCCAGGAATTTCTCCAGAAATTCCTTCGAGAATTCCTGTAGGATTTCCTCCAGGAATTTCTCAAGGAAATCATCCAGGAATTCCTCCATAAATTCCTCCAGCAATGCCAGGGATTTTTCCTGAATTTTTTCCAGTGATTCTCCCAAGAAAGTCACAAATTTTTTTATAGATATTTCTCAAAAAACCTCTAGAAATTTCTCCAGAATTTTCTCCAGAAATACCTCCAGAAATTTCTCCAGGATTTTTTTCAAGAGCTCCTCCAGGAATTCCACTTGGAATTTCTCCAGGAATTCCTCCAGAAATTTCCCCAGGAAGTATTATACTGTAAATTACTCTTTCGCATTCTCAATTCATGTGAATCGTTAATATTATTATTTTCAAGTTTTTGCATGCCTATGTGCAAAGGTGCTGGAATATCTAAAATATGAGGATGCATTGTTATGGATATTTTGTGCACTTGTGAATTCACGATAAAATTTCCAGGTATATACTTTAAACTTTTGCGCCACATGCTCCTTTATGGAACGCGGAATATTTTTTCCACTTTTATAGGTATAAGAAAGTTACCTGTTTTTATATTTTTGCACCTTTTGAGAGATGTATTAGGTCAAGGATTCGCCTGAAAAGCTGGTGATGGACCCATGACATTTGTTGTTTACTTGAATAAAATTTAATATTTTGAAAGCCGGCAATCAAAAGAGATTTTTTTTCTATTTATTTGATAAATAATTATGTTTCTGCTCAGTAAGAGGCACAAGCAGAACCGATCCCTCCACCGTCATCGGAAGTTTGCATAAAAAACCCAGATTAATCCACCTAGTGGTGATAGCGCCTTTCTCGTCGAATAAGTACTCTAAGATATTTCCGTCGCCAAAAGCCGAAGTGTTCCTGAATCCTGAAAATACTCTATAATGGAACAAATATCAACCCCTCTTGACTTGAGAGAAAATTGAAATTTGTGCCTTGTTCAGAAAAGCAAGAACCTTATCAAAGCCATAATTGAATTTTGAAACTTATTGATGGCTCATATTTCTATGTTATGTATTATGTGAAACGTATAAGCAGAGCTGAATAATATTAAACCTCTCAGTTGACTGCTTGACCACCTTCACGAGCACTAGATGCCGAACATTATCAAGACATTTCAGCAATTTTTTTCTGCATAGTTTAGCCTTTACTTTATTATCTTTGGTTATACTGCCGTTCTACGCATGGTCATCCCATGTTATATGGGATTCCCATATAACATGGGACAATTGGGCGTGGAACGGCAGTATACGATCAATGTAAAATTTGACAAAAAAAGTGCAAGCAAGTAAAATTTCCCATAAAAAACCCATTCAAATTTCAACCGTGTTACAGAGCGCGATGGCTCAACCAGTTGCATCGAAATTGTGCGCAGTAATTTAAGTCGCAAAAGGGGATGTTTTTTTATTCTTAACCACTTAACCTATTTTACAGCTCTTTTGTCCACTAGGCACTACGTGAGCGATTCCAATTGGCGGCTGCACTTACACTTGCACAGCGCCTAAATGTATTCTAATATATTCTTATTCAACTATGTATATCGAACTGGTTTGCCTTTGTGCTGCTTTCACTTTTCTACCCTGTCCTTGGTAGTGTAGTAGGCTTTGCTGTTATGAAAATACTAGTTTGGGGGCTATCGACTGTGAAAACTTATGTAGAAATGGTTTTCGGCTTATGCAGTCGGAAGACCAACTAAAATGTTATTTATTAATTCTGGTCCGACGTTTCGGGCCTTTATTGGTCCTTTTTCTGAGGATTAGAATGGGCTAACGTTTTTTTGTCATCGGGGTCTTATCGTTCGTCAAAATTGTTTGTGTCCTAAACGTCAACTTATTCGGCATCTGTGATTTTTCGTCAAACTGTTAATTTAAATCCGGTCATTTAAATTAACAGTTTGACGAAAAATCACAGATGCCGGATAAGTTGACGTTTAGGCCACAAACAATTTTGACGAACGATAAGACCCCGATGACAAAAAAACGTTAGCCCATTCTAATCCTCAGAAAAAGGACCAATAAAGGCCCGCAACGTCGGATCAGAATTAAAAAATAACGTTTTAGCTGGTCTTCCGACTGCATAAGCTGAAAACCATTTCAACATAAGTTATGAAAATACATTATGTCACTATAAAGAACTTCTTGCACCGAGTTGGACGTGTTTCTTTCAATTCAGAAGTGGGATAAGACCTACATTCTGCCATATGGATTCAAAATTTCAAGTTATTCATATCAAGCAGATATTTTGACGTGTGTCGCGAAACGGAATTGGTGTTCCAAAGGAACAGTTGGAAGCAAAATGAAGACATTACATAACTCTCGAGCTGGTGGTGTAACTTACGTGGTCGAGAGGAGTGCCGGGATCCGTAGAAACAGAAGTTTATGGCTGCAAGCGCCAAGAAAACGGGATTAAACAGCAGGAAAAACTGCATTACAACATCGAAGACTGGGTCATCGAGTTGGAGCTAAGGAAAACGTCGATGGGGCTGGTGGAGTCAATAAAGTGGTTGTTCACATCGAGGACGATGTGTGTTGTCAAGATGGCCGAACTATAGTAGGCTTTGCTGTTATGAAAATACATTATGTCACAATAAAGAACTTCTTGCACCGAGTTGGACATGTTTCCTTCAGTAGAATGATGAGTACGATGATGAAATGATGTATGGCTGTTGTTCCTTTTCCAGTCCGATTGGGGGTCGTCCATTATGGGTTGCCGTTCGCCGATATCCAATTATCCGGGTCCGTTTGAGCTATGAGCGCTCAGAAAAGGGTCAAGTGCCAGCCGCTCTCGGGGGAAAAAGCAACTGACGAAGTGCCGGGGCTGGGATCGAACCCATGACCATCCGCTTATGAAGCGAACGTGTAGCCACTGCGCCATGGGCCCCGGTAATCAAAAGGGGATTGATGCTATAACATTATAATTTTCCCATACAACGTTGATCCATCCTACTGTATAATTACGCCCCAGGAAAATGGTGAGATTTGACAAGATCGCTTAAATTTTTATCAAGATTTTGTTCGTTTACGCATATGTATCGCTTGCATCGATTTTGATTTGTTGTAATTTCAGCGATGCATCTAATCCTGATTCTGCAACACTGCCGGTAATCTTAGTACTGCTGCCCGTTTATCTGGTTATCGAACTTCCGGTGGGACACCTGGAACCGGTTCCGGAACACAACCGGTTCAGATATGGACTGAAACTATCTTACTGCTTACCGTTCATCTGGTTATCGAAAAAGCCGCTCTTTGATGTGTCGCATGCAAAGGTTTGGTTCACTTTTTTAGTTGGCCACTTCCGGCGGGAAACCTGGAACCGGTTCCGGTACACAACCGGTTCAGATATGGTCTGAAACTATTTTCCTGCTTATCGTTCATCTTGTTACCAAAAAAGCCGCTGTTTGATGTGTTGCATGCATGGGTTTGGTTCGCTTTTTTAGTAAGCCACTTCCGGCGGGACACCTGTAATCGGTTCTAAAACGCTACTGGTTCAAATATAGTCTGAAACTACTTTCCTGCTTACCATTCATCAGGTTATCGCAAAAGCCGCAGTTCGATGTGTTGCATGCCTGGGTTTGGTTCTTTTTTTTTAATTGGCTACTTCTGGCGGGACACCTGGAACCGATTCCGGAACACAACAGGTTTAGATATGGTCTGAAAATATTTTACTGCTTACAATTTATCGATACAGCCGCTATTTGGTGTGTCGCATGCCTGGGTTTGGTTCACTGTTTTAATTGGCCACTTCCGGCGGGACACCTGGAACCGGTTCCGCAACACAACCGGTTCAGATATGGGCTGAAACTATTTTACTGCTTGCCGTTCATTTGGTTATCGAAAAAGCCGCTCTTTGATGTGTCGGATGCCTGGGTTTGGTTCAATTTTTTAGTTGGCCACTTCCGGCGGGACACCTGGAACCGGTTCTGAAACACTACCGGTTCTAATATAGTCTGAAACTACTTTCCTGCTTACCGTTGATCAGGTTATCACAAAAGCCGCAATTCGATGTGTCGCATGCCTGGGTTTGGATTTTTTAAAATTGACATCTTCCAGCGGGACACCTGAAACCGGTTCCGGAACACAACCGGTTCCGATATGGTCTGAAACTATTTTCCTGCTTACCGTTCATCTGGTTATCGATACCGCTATTTGGTGTGTCGCATGCCTGGGTTTGGTTCACTGTTTTAATTGGTCACTTCCGGCGGGACAACCTGGAACTGGTTCCGGAACACAACCGGTTCAGATATGGTTTGAAACTATTCTCTTGCTTACCGTTCATCAGGTTATTGAAAAAGCCACTGTTTGATGTGTCGCATGCATGGGTTTGGTTCACTTTTTTAGTTGGCCACTTCCGGCGGAACACCTGGAACCGGTTCTGGAACACTACCGGTTCAAATATAGTCTGAAACTACTTTCCTGCTCACCATTCAACTGGTTATCGAAAATGCCGCTATTTGACGTGTCGCATGCATGGGTTTGGTTCACTTTTATATTTGGCCACTTCCGGCGGGACACCCAGAACCGGTTTCCGAAACACTACCGACTCAGATATAGTCTGAGACTATTTTTCTACTTCCCGTTCATCAGATAATCGAAAATGCAGTGGTTTGATGGGTCGCATGCATGGGTTTGTTGCATTTTCATATCTGGCCCCTTCCTGGGGTACCGGTCCGGAACACCTAAATGACCATAACTCCGGAACGGCTGGACCGATCTGAACCATTTTCAATAGGAAACAATGGGGCAATATACCGCGTCGAATGAACCATCGGTCGTTGACATCGGTTCATATTTACTATCTAAAAAAGAGGTGACCTTTTTGTACACATACACACACACACACATATACATACACACAGACATCATCTCAACTCGTCGAGCTGAGTCGATTGGTATATAACACTTGACCCCTCCGGGGGCTCTATCAAATTTTCGTTTTTGGAGTGAACATATAGCCTTTCGGTACACCTTGGTGTACGAAAAAGGCAAAAAAACAAAAGGAACAAAACAAAAAAATAATCATACAAGATTTTTTGCCTTTCTCGTACACCAAGGTGTACCGGAAGGCTATATGTTCACTCCAAAAACGAAAATTTGATAGAGCCCCCGGAGGGGTCAAGTGTTATATACCAATCGACTCAGCTCGACGAGCTGAGATGATGTCTGTGTGTATGTATGTGTGTGTGTATGTATGTGTGTGTGTGTGTATGTGTGTATGTGTACAAAAAGGTCACCTCATTTTTAGATAGTAAATATGAACCGATTTCAACGACCGATGGTTCATTCGACGGGGTACATTGTCCTATTGTTTCCTATTGAAAATGGTTCAGATCGGTCCAGCCGTTCCGGAGTTATGGCCATTTAGGTGTTCCGGACCCCTGGAAGGGGCCAGATATGAAAATGCAACAAACCCATGCATGCGACCCATCAAACCACGGCATTTTCGATTATCTGATGAACGGGATGAAGGAAAATAGTCTCTGATTATATCTGAACCGGTAGTGTTCCGGAACCGGCGCCGGGTGTCCCGCCGGAAGTGTCCAAATAAGAAAGTGAACATAACCCATGCATGCGACACGTCAAATAGCGGATTTTTCGATAACCAGTTGAATGGTAAGCAGGAAAATAGTTTCAGACCATGTTTGAACCGGTAGTATTCCGGAACCGGTTCTGGATGTCCTGCCGGAAGTGGCCAATTAAAAATGTGAACCAAACCCAGGCATGCGACACATCAAAGAGCGGCTTTTTCGATAACCAGATGAACGGTAAGCAGGAAAATAGTTTCAGACCATGTTTGAACGATTGTGTTCCGGAGCCGGTTCCGGATGTCCTGTCGGAAGTGGCCAATTAAAAAAGTGATCCAAACCCATGCATGCGACACATCAAAGAGCGGCTTTTTCGATAACCAGATGAACGGTAAGCAGAAACATAGTTTCAAACCTAGTTTGAACCGGTAGTGTTCCGGAACCGGTTTCAGCTGTCCCGCTGGAAGTGGTCAATTAAAAAAGTGAACAAAGCCCATGCATGTGACACATGGAAGAGCGGGGTTTTTCGATAACCAGATGAACGGTAAGCAAGAAAACAGTTTCATACCGTATCTAAACCGGTTGTGTTCCGGAACCGGTTCCAGGTGTCCCGTCGGAAGTGACCAATTAAAAAACAAAACCAAACCCATGCATGCGAAACATCAAATCATCAAAAATGTTCGTTAACCAGTTACACGGGCAGCAAGAAAATAGTCTCTGACCACACTTAAGATTACCGGCAGTGTTGCAGAATCAGGGTTGGATCCATTGCTGAAATTACGCAGGTGAACAAAATCGATGCAAGCGATTAATATGTGTAAAAGAACAAAATCTTGATAAAAATTTAAGCGATCTTGTCCAATTACATCATTTTAGATTCCTGAGGCGTCATTTTACAGTAGGATGGATCAACGTTGTATGGAAAAATTTAAATTTTATAGCACCAATCCCCTTCTGCGTCTAAAATTACTGCGAACAATTTTGATGCAACTGGTTGAGTCCTCACGCTCTGTAACACGGTAGAAATTTGAATGGGCTTTAATAGGGGAAATTTCGCTTGCTTGCACTTTTTTTTGTCAAATTTTACATGAATCTTATAACTAATGATAATAAAATATAGGCTAAAGTGCGCAGAAAAAAAATTGCCGAAATGTCTTGATAATGATCGGCATCCAGTGCTAGTGAAAGTGGTCAAGCAGTCAACTGAGAGATTTGATATTTTTCAGCTCGGCCTATACGTTTAACATAGCGTCGGAATATGAGCCATCAATAAGTTTCCAAATTCAATTATGGCTTTGATAAAATTCTTGCTTTTCTGAATAAGGCTGACACAAATTTTGATTTTCTCTTAAGTCCAGAGGGGACCCCCCTTGGAAATTTTGGTCGGAATTCAACATCTTGAAGAAGTGCACAAATAAATAAACCAATAGATTTATCAATTTTAAAGTGAAATTAGAGTCTTCCAGAAGTTTTTTTTATCAAAACCGATGAGTTAAGGCGAAACTGGAAGCCTTTCCTCATTTTTTGGTTTTTGATGTACTATTAAATAACGAAGCAATATTTTCAAAATCGGTTTTCGTTCACATGTAGAGTGTGGATCAGGGTATCTTCTGATTTTTTTACGCGGTATAGAATGTTTTTCGTTTTTGCAGAAACCATGTTTGATCAAAATTTCACAAAAACTGGTTTCTGCAAAAACGAAAAACATTTTATGCCGCGTAACCAAATCAGAATATACCCTGATCCATACTCAACATGTGCACGAAAACCGATTTTGAAAATATTGCTTCGTTATTTTATAAAAAATCAAAAACCAAAAAAATAGGAAATGCTTCCAGTTTCGCCTTAAGCGGTTTTGCTTATTTTTTTAAGATTTTTTTCATAAAATACATTTATTATTTATCAACTCCACCCCTCATTGACGAGTCAACGAGCACTGTGACAAAAGAAGAAAATGAGATTTATTCCGTTCTAGAGTATTCTCAGGATTCAGGAACACTTCGGCTTATGGCCGGAAAAAAAGTTGAGTACATATTCGACGAGAAAGGCACTATCACCACTAGGTGGATTAACCTGGGTTTTTCTATTTGAGGTATATATTATGTTTTTGCTCAGTTAGAGGCACAAGCAAACCTGATCCCTCCAGGGTTATCGAACCTTCGAGAACGCGCGAAAAAAAAGTTGGAGATCCGAGAAAAAAAAAACATCTTAATTTATCTAAAATAAACAAAAAAAAAAAATACGGCGTAAAACGAGTTAAACGAAAAACAAAACGGAAGAAAAACACATCCACACCAACGAAATTACGAAACTCCGATTTTTTTTTCAGAGAAGGATTCATACAGAAACTCATCGTCTACTGGGTTTCCTTCAGATATTTCCTCATAAATTTTCCCACAAATTTCTCCAAGATATCTTAGAGGTATATATCAATGAGTTACTTCTGCATTTGCGTGAGGGTTTACTTTAGAAATTCCACATGGAGTTCGTTTAGAAAATCTTGCTGAAATTTCTCCAAGGAATCCTTCAGTATTTTATGCAGGGATTTAGAAATTCTTTCAAATTTTTACTTGATTTTTTTTCTGTGGTTTCTTTGTTCCTGGAGGAGCTCAAACAATGACTTTTTAAAGATTAAAGACACGGACACGTTTAATGCTTCCAGTGAGCTATTCGCTCTTTGAAGGAAGCACGACACTTGACAACGGACTAGCATGCAACTAGTTTCAAAATTCATCAGTAAACTTTTCTAGGAATTTCACCATAAGCTTCCGCGGGACTTTTTCCAGATTTTTTTTACAGAAATTGCTTTTGGGATTCGTTAACGAATTTCTTTGGGATTTCTTCAGATATTCACCCAGAGATTTATTGGGGAGTACTTCCTGAAAATTCTTCGAAGAAGAAGAATGGAGATTTCTCCTGGAATTTCAGTAAGAATAGAAATTGGTAATCGTTTCTTCCTCTAACGACGTATTCCTCAGATGTATGTTAAGAGACTTTTTTTTATTCTTCAATCACCTAACCTAATTTACAGCTCTATTGTTCACTAGGGCACTGTGTGAGCGATTCCAATTGGAAGCTGCACTGCTTTGTACAGCGCCTAAATGTATTCTATTTCTAATTGTACTACATCCAATTGGTGGCCGTTGCGCTGCTTTCACTTTCTACCCTATCATGGTAGAATTATGAGCTCGATGATGTTGATGTGTGGCTGTTGGTTGTTCCTGTTTCCAGTCCGATTGGGGGTCCATTATGGGTTGCCGTTCGCCGATGTCCAAGTATCCGGGTTCATTTGAGCCATAAGCTCAGAAGGGGGTCAGTGTCAGCTGCTCTCAGGGGGAAAAAGCAACTGACGAAAGCGCCGGGGCTGGGATCGAACCCATGACCATCTGCTCATGAAGCAAACGTGTAGCCACTACGCCACGGGCCCCGGCTGTTAAGAGACTTCATCAGAATTAAAAGGATTTCTTATGGAATTTCAGCAAGGGATTACTTCAAAAGTTCTCCCATGGAGTTTTTCAGTCATTATTCTTAAAATGTCTTTGAAAATCCTACAGAGATCCCTTCGGAAATTCTTCTAAGGGTTTCTTCAAGAATGCCTAGAGAAGTTCCTTCAGGATTCAGATACTTCTCCAGTGATTTTTTCATTAGTTCTTTCAGAAAATGGTTAAAAAAACAAAAAAAAAAAGACAGAATTCTTGAAAATAATCTCTGAATGAATTTTTAAAGAAATATCTTTAAAATATCTGCGAAATCGTGGAAAATTAAATCATGAAAGAAAATTACTCCTTATTAGGCGCAATATTGAAGACTTTTCTATGGAGGCGTTCCAGTAAAGGGGGTGCCTGAAATTTGGAAACCTAATATGATTTTAGCATGACAGCACTGCAGTTTACCTTATGCGCTGCGCTACATAAAATCAAGGTTTTACAAAACTAAGCATTTTGAAAAAATCATAACTTTTGAACGAGTGACTTATTTCTAGCAAGTAAGTATTTATTAGTTAGAATCAGTGCTGAAAATTTCATTTCGTCATATCTAAATTCAATCACCTACAGCTCATTTTAGAAGCTGAACCTGAGAATATGATATATGAAAAACTTGTGCGGCTAGTCCAGTTCTGCAAGAAAGTCACGGAAAAAACGATATTTTTCGAATATTTAAGGTAAATGTCACGTATTACCTTTGAAAAATGCCAAATGATATTCACCGTGAATATCATTGGCATTTTTCGTAGGTAGTCCGTGACATTTACCTTAAATATTCGAAAAATATCGTTTTTTCCGTGACTTTCTTGCAGAACTGGTCTAGCCGCACAAGTTTTTCATATACCATATTCTCAGGTTCATCTTCTAAAATGAGCTGTAGGTGATTGAATTTAGATATGACGAAATGAATGTTTCAGCACTGGTTAGAATTAAGTCTCAGTGAATTCTGCGCGTGACTCTTCTGTGACAAGTGTGTTACTTGGGCTCACGACAGTCGGAATTGCACCTTACCGATTTTCTTCTTCTATTAAATATGGGGAAGACATTCAGGGTCCTGAAATGGCAATAAGAATATCCAATCCGATCAGCTTTTTGATGGAGTAAAAAACCATACTATATGGGTAAACATGGCACAGGGTAGATGCCCAAAGTCAAAAACTGGTGACTTGAACATTCAGCGGTTTCAGAGGTCTTGGGGGGTTTCAGGAGGCCTGGGCATTCTTAAGGTGGCTCAAGTGTGTTCCATTGCCCGTGTAGCTGCCGGCTTAGAATAGCACTACGGACCACCTGTTCCGGGGGTAAAAGTCCACCAAACAGGTAACCCCAATCCAAGGTGTAAGGCGACCCGTGCTGAGGGATGAATGGTTGAGGGGGTTTAAAAGATGCTCGATCGTTAACGGAGCCCGTAACGTGGGTAGATCGCCTTTTTGGGTTACGTTGCGGTGATAGATCTATCAAACCGAAATCTAGTGTCGTCCTATTTTTCAATTTTGGAATATGTGTTCTGGTAATTCTAGGACTTATAGTATTTAAGGACTGTTCATTTTATAAAGAGGACAACTTTGCAAGGCTATAAAAAGAAAACGCGTAGTTCAAATTTGAGCAGCCTTGGTTAGTTGTTTAGTACATTATATTAGCAGATAATAACCATAAATAAATTGGTTTAAAATTATTGAACTTCATAGAAATGTGGCAAAGTGTTTCAAGAGATCAATTTTTCAATTCCCAAAAACTAAAGATAAACACAAAATTTCTGTAAAACATCGGTGTATCGTTTTCAATTGCAAAAAAGTGTTTGCCATGCTGCAGCAGTTTGAGTGATACATATTCTGGCAAA
Organism: Aedes albopictus; assembly: GCF_035046485.1. Classification (NCBI taxonomy): domain Eukaryota; kingdom Metazoa; phylum Arthropoda; class Insecta; order Diptera; family Culicidae; genus Aedes; species Aedes albopictus. The sequence continues at coordinate 93,670,908 of NC_085136.1, forward strand.
ATATAAACCTAATCGGAATAATGGTTGTTGAGATATTAAAGTTAGAAATTGGACTCGATTTTCAGAATAAAGTTTATTTGTTAAACAAAAATGTATAAAAATATTAAATTTTGAATGTTTTCAATGGATCTAGTCGAAAGTACTAATAATGCAAATTCAAATGCAGAAAACCGCTTCTTGATAGGATTGTTGGCTTGGTTACTGTGCTTCATGGCAGTTACCGGAGATAAAACCGCTACGTTCTATGAAGGTTCTTCTAAATAACGATGTACTCTATTTCAAATACAACGTAACAATGATGTCGAAAATAAAAATTAACATGTAGTTAATTTCAAATAAGGTATATAATTACATAGGGTCAGACCTTGCTGAAAATAAATAATAATAAGCTTCTCTAGAATCAAAAACTTGCATTTATGGAGCAAAAAGTATGCAATTTTTCAATATGGCCATCATTAAGTATTAAATTTATGATGAAGAATGTACTTTAAAGCATATTTTTCTTCGGTATCATTTAGAATGCGATTCTCTTCTATACTGGACAAATTTAGAACTGATTCCGTAGTGTTATTGCATCACTGGACTTAATAAGTATTTTTTATCAATTTCATTGATAACAAGGCAACTCACTATATCAAGCTGAATAATGCTTGGTGCATTATTACTGACCAACTATTACACTCTACCTTTAGAAGAATAGTATTAGATCCCAACACATTGAAAAGTTCATGAAAATTTTAAAGTTATGTATGTGGAAAGTTGTGTAGAATTTTGAGAAATGGGGTTTTATTGAGTTTTAACGAAAACCGCTTCAGTTTCATAACTAAGGACAATTTGTATAATGTTATATTTTTCCTACACTTTAGAATAGCTATGGAAATTTATGCAAAAAACCGATAATGATTTTATTGAAAAATAAAAAAGATATCACACAAATAAGGTGTCCTCTTTATAAAATGAACAGTCCTTATTCCTTACTGCTGGTGTTTTGGAGACTTCCAGTTTTTGAATAAAACTGAGTTTACCAACTTTACTTTGCATATAGTTAAAAACCTCACCATCTGAGGCTAAACTCAATGCAAAGGACATCAAATTGGGTTAGGGATCCATATATGTACTAACTCTTCGAAGACTGGAAAGTGCTAGTACGCAAGGAACATACTAGAATCCTTATTACTGAACACATGTCCCATTATTGCAATTATATTGCTGCTAATGTTAAAACCCGGGTCCTAAACTTCCTACTGGGGAGAATTTAGCAGTAAAACAAGGGTGATGCTAGGTTTCCGATGCATGGCCAATATCAGTACTCTTGTTTTGTTTTCTAAAAAAAAAACAAAACAAAAACTGTATCAAAATCGATACTTTATTACCCCTCAATGGCAATTGAGTAATGCGACATGCACTACACTAAGGATACGGGTAATGTCACAATAGATCTAAAAACGCAGTGACAAACCCGAACAGGAAAAAAAAAAAAAAAAGTGTGTTCCATGGTGTTTCAGGTGGTACCAACAGCTTTCAAGGCCGCTTCAGGGGGTCCCAGTCAGTTCAAGTCGTGCCCTCGGTGCGATCGGACGTTTTTTTCGATAACGCTTTGTCTCGATCTATTATTTCGGACGTCTATTGTTTTCGCGACCTTCCATCGTCGGTTCACCTCACACCATCGATCCAGCACCGGCACTCGCTGGTCATAAACGCGATAGTTCGACCGTTACGGTAGACGGTGAGGTGCCAAATGGCCCAAACCAAAAAGTCCGCCGTCCTCTGATGGAATACCAGAACTCCCCGGCACTGCACGAGATTCTCATCATGGCCTCGACAGACCAACAAAATGCCACGTGTTCTAACCTCAACCGCGGTTACAACGTAGCTACCTCCAACAAGTTCAGCACCCTTACCGATAGTGATGCTGACTCGCCCGCCGGCATTCAGAAAAAAGCCAACAAAAACGGTAAGGAGAAGATTTCTTTGGTCACGATTACCGAGACCAACATTCCTACAGTTAAGGGGATGGCACTGAAAGCAGAGGTTTCGATGTTCAATGTTAAACGAACATCAACAGGTGTCAATGTGTTCATGTACACAACACAAGACCACACGAAACTAGTTTCGTACCTAAAACAGCAGAAAGCCAACTTCTTCACCTATGTGCGAGACGAAGATAGGACGACTAAGATTGTCCTAGCAAGGCTTCCTGATTTGAATATCGAGGTTGTCGCAGAAGCACTCAAAGAAGTCGAAGTTGTTCCAAAGGACATCCGCAAAATGACGCTTAAGAAAAAGCGGCACAAGGACCACGCTCTGTACCTCCTATACTTCAACAAAGGAAGCGTGCAGCTAAACGCATTAAAGAGAATCAAGTCAGTTTACCGTTGCATTGTCGAGTGGGATTTCTATTCCACGAAAACGAAGGGGCCTGTTCAGTGTCGAAATTGCCAAATGTTTGGACACGGATATACACAATGCTTTCGTCAGCCACGGTGCGTGAAATGTGGTAACGTGCACAAAAGCGTTGATTGCCCTCTGACAATCAGCCGAGAAGATAAATCGATCCAGCTTCCGAAAGAAAAACTGTCGTGTGTAAACTGTGGACAGCAACACACCGCTAACTTTCATCAATGCGTAAAGCGTCAGGAGTTCATCAATGCCAGGGATCATCAGTTACGTAAGTCCAGACTTCAAAGACCTCGTCGTGAGGAATTCCAATTACGTCAAGAAGATTTCCCCCAATCCGGAACTCTTGGAGAGTTACCGCAAAGATCACATAATCACCGTAAGCCGCTTTATTCCAACGTGTTGTCGCATCGTGAAGCGCCAGCAAATCGCCTCCAGTTCAAACAACATCAAACACACAGGTATCACCATGACACTCCCTCAAATCACGATCTTTTTTCACCCGAAGAAATCGTGGATATTGTGACTGACGTTTTCTCGAGGTTGAGCACTTGCACGACCAAACAACAACAGCTAAAAGTCATCTTTGAAATCACAGCTCATTACTGTTTACCTTGTAATGGATAATTTGACAAGTAACTTAACAATTTCATACTGGAATGCCAATGGCATTCAAAGTAAAACCCATGACTATTTTAGGTTTCTTATCAAGAACTCCGTTGATGTTTCTCTGATTTGTGAAACGTTCCTCAAACCCGATATCAAATTTGCTCATCGTGATTTCAAAATTTATCGTTTAGACAGATCTGAACGTCGTAAAGGTGGGGTCGCCGTGGTTGTGCACTCTAACATAGCGCACTCATTGCTGCCTTCGTTTGATCTTCAAATCATAGAAGCAATAGGCATTGAAATAGTCACATCCACGGGTCCGATTTCTTTAATCTCTGCCTACAATCCTGGAGGAAACAGAGATAATAATTCATTTTTACAAGATATTCAAAAACTTACGAAAATATGCAACAGTTTTTTCATCTGTGAAGATCTGAATGCTCGACACCGTTTGTGGAACTGCATTCGAGCTAACACTGCAGGAAATATGTTGTTCAACGAGCTGCAATCTGGAAGTTTTATAATTCATCACCCACCATCATCGACTCATATACCAACTGATCCGAATCGTAGACCTTCAACTCTTGACTTAGTATTGTCAAATGGCTTGCACTCAATATCGAACTTACAAGCTATCCAAGATCTAACATCTGACCATATTCCTGTGCGATTTGAAATTGATTCCACAACGATTAGCTATTCTCACCCCAGATCCATTCCGGACTATTCTCGTGCCGATTGCAGAGGTTTCAAAACTTTTTTAGATGAAAACATCGATCTGCAACAACTTGATTTGAGCTCTATTTTCGAAACATATCAAATTGATAACTATATAGACTATTTTACAACCATCATTCATCAAGCACACGACCGGTTCATCCCCCGAACTGTTCCAGATAGATTCAAGTTGATTCTACCTGATGACATTCTTCTTTTGATACGATTAAGAAATAGTCGGCGAAGACAATGGCAACGTAATCGTAGGGACCATTACTTAAGATCCGTATATAACTTCACATGCAATTTAGTCAAAAAGCGCATTGATGAGTTTAGAAACAAATCATGGTCAGCCAATCTGCTGAACATGAACAATGATCAAAACAATAATAAAAAGCTTTGGAAATTCTGCAAAATTTTAAAAAATAAGCACAAATCCATTCCGCCATTATCAAAAGATGGCAAACTACTGATTACCGACAAAGAAAAGTGCGAAAAGATAGGAAAACAGTTTGCTGAAGCTTATTACACTACCTTCTATGATGCAAGTCCCGTAGATCATGAAGTGAATACGTCATTCGAAAGCTTTTTCGCGAATCACAGAGATCCAAATTTCGACCCCCACTATTTAGTAAAGCCTAAAGAAGTATCAAGTTTTCTGAAAACCTTGAAAAACATCAAATCACCTGGCTTCGATCAGATTAACAATCGATGTCTCAAAAGATTAACGCGTAAAGCTCTAGTGCTTCTAACATTCATTTTTAATGCGTGCATAAAACTGAATTACTTCCCCTTGGCATGGAGACATGTTAAGGTTATAGCGATTCCGAAGCCAAACAAGGATCACGCCAGTTCAAAGAATTATCGTCCTATTAGCCTATTGAGTAGTTTAAGAAAGATATTTGAAAAAGTTTTACTCAGACGACTCAATCATCACATTGCAGAAAATAATATAATTCCTAACACTCAATTTGGCTTTAGAAGCGAACACTCAACCGCTCATCAGTTACATCGTTTAACAAACAACATTAAAAATCATAGGATCATCAAGAATTCTACCGGACTAGTTTTGTTAGATAACGAAAAAGCTTTCGATACGGTTTGGCACAAAGGGCTGATTTTCAAAATGATCAACCTGCAGTTTCCTGTGTATCTCATAAAATTGATTCACTCCTTTTTATATGATAGAAACTTTGTTGTGACGGCAGGTTCTGAATCTTCTCAATTACATTTCATACCTGCTAGTGTACCCCAGGGGAGCGATTTGTCACCCTTGTTGTATAATATCTATACACACGACATCCCAGATTTTGCAGGATGTGTACGATACCAATTTGCAGACGACGTTGCCATATCATCGTCATCGAAGGACCCAGTAGAAGTGACTATAAATCTCAACGCTAGCCTAGTTCAATATTCAAATTATTGCAAAAAGTGGATAATTAAAGTTAACGAAAACAAAACTGAAGCAGTTTTTTTTACGAGATTCAGAAGCCCTAGGAAACTCCCAAATAGAAATCTTAACTTCAATGGTGTTGATATACCATGGAAGGATGAAGCAAAATATCTGGGTTTGATTCTAGATAAAAAACTTACTTTTCAAAAATATACTCAATACATACTTGAGAAATGTGAGAAACTAGTCAGAATTTTGTATCCTTTTATTAATAGAAGATCAATATTGAACACTAGAAACAAAATTCTGCTTTATAAAACAGTATTTAGATCAACTCTAACATACGCTTCAATAGTCTGATCAGAATGTGCTCTATCTCATAGAAAAAAACTTCAGATTTTCCAAAACAAATGTTTAAAAATGATCCACAACTTACCCCCATGGTTTTGTACTGAAGAATTACATGAAATGAGTCACATTGAAACATTAGATCAATATGTAAATCGAATGAAAACGAATTATTATCAGAGATGTGCAAGTTCGTCATTTGATATGTTACGTGCTTTGTGTAATTAGTATTAAGGTCTAGTTTTTAAGTTCTCGATCTGTTCAATGGTGAGGTTTTTTTCATTTGAATGATTGTTTTCCTCTATTTTAATCCACTTTATTTTCCCAAATCATTGTAACACAAAGTGTGAAAAAAGATTTACTGTAATGATGAAAGGTTTACCCAGCTCAATATACTAGAATTAGGATTTATTGTATTATATTACTTTAATTATGAAAATAAATATGATTAATTGATTGATCAGGGGGTCCCAGAGGCTTTCCAGTGAGTTTTAAATAGTACCAGGAAGTTGTGGAGGGAATTTCAGAGGGGTTCCAGAGAGTCCAAAAAAGGGGTACCAAAGTGCTTTCAGGAGGTTGTGTCAATGAATTTCAGGAGTCTTTAAAGGGCGTTCCGTCTGGATTCGTTTGCGTTTCAATGGGATTTTGGATATTTCAGAGGTGTTTCAATGGTAGCAAGGGAATTTAGGAGCGATTCAGAGAGTCTCAGGAGCCTTTAACGGATCCGTTGTTATAAATGTATCAGGAATATTTGAGAAGCATGGTTTCAGGAACGATCTGAAAGGTTTTAGAGGCGTTTGATAGCATTACAGAGACGCTTCAAGGGTTTTCAGGTGCGTTTTAGGGTATTTAAGGACTATATCGAAAATTAACTATAAACGTTCACCACTGCCTAGAAAATAATCTGTTCGAAATAAACATAATTTTATTTTTGGAGATACTATATAAATCTTTAAAATAAAGAATGGCAGTTCTGATTTTCAAAAAATAGTCATTTAACTTGGACTTCTAAATCAAAGATTGCACATATGTTTTTAAAATTTTGGACACCCCCTAAAAATTTTAAACAGCGAAAACTGTGGAAAAATATTAAATTTTTTCTCTTATTTTTGCGCAAATATATTCTTTTCCAGAATGCTCATGATATGGGAAAATTATTTTTATCAAGAAAAATTTCCTCCGTGGTTTAGCGCAATTCTTAAAAATGAAAAATGGCCATTTTTCGATGAGCTCTTTTTTTACGCGACTTTAAAGAACAATAACGCAAATAAAAAATACATTTAGTTGAAAATCCGCATTTTTTTCAATTGGGCGTGTATTTAAATTTATTGAAGAGGTAGTTTAACCAGAGAACGGAATTTTTATAACCTCTGAATATATTTAAAACAGAGCATCAAAGTTCGACCAAAAAGTAGGTGTTTTTTTGGATTAGACCATTTTCTGCATGTTGGAGGGTTTTCTATCCAAAATAAGAATTTTAAAAGTCGGTATTGAGTATTATGTTATGTGTACATAACTGCTAGTAATAATCATCATTTTCCAGATTTTTTCCCGTACAATTTTTTTCGCTACAAATTATTGAAACGTTAAAAAGATTAAAAAAAAATGCCTTTTGTACAGATTGTTATTTTGTGTGGTGTACTCAAAGAACCATATTTTCAATAATACTAAACATTTTCCAAATTTCTTCAAGCTGTTTTAAACTTAACTATATTGTGAAGATTTCATAGAAGAACCGAAATAAAAAGACCAACCATGCTTCGAGATAGAGCATTTTGAACGTTTACAGTAAATTTCCGATACAGTCCTTATGGAGCCATTTAAAGTCGTTTCAAGGTATTTCAGGGTCATTACAAATTAACAACGGGGAATCAAATCCATTTACACCCACTAATCTGTTTATGGAGCAGATGCCTCTAAGGCCCAATGATCTATTTATATATCAGTAACTTTTGCGATTACCATGGAGGAATGAGGCATGCTGGAAGACTACAGTCTTCAGTAAAGTTGTTGGGAGGTAAGATACTCTACGATAGTAAGTAATTAAGTGCCCAAAAGGCTAGGCGGTTATTAATTCCGAAAGCCGGCAGTAATGCCGGTAAGTCAGACCCCGGCCAGGCGTCCCGGAAAGCTGAAAAAGGTGGGTCTGAAAAGGCTGACCCGTCCCGGATGGAAGGGAACAGGGGATTGCGATCATTGTTAGACTGCTGAGGGTCTCAAAGTAGGGCGGATCAGGGGTAGCACCCCACTTGGACCACAGTTGAGCGGAAGAGGAAGAAAAAGAAACCGCTAGATGTGTAGGATCGTAGGGACACCAAACCTAGGAGATGTAGGAGGGTAGATGCCAAGCGCGAGAAGGGAAACGCGGTCGTCATCAAGACCGAATAGTCTAAATACTCGGACGTCTTGAAGGCGATGCGGAGCGACGCCAGGCTTGTAGATGTGGGAACCGACGAGCGCAATATTAGGCGTACTTGTACGGGTGAAATGATCTTCGAGCTCAAGCGGGATAAGGAGCGCAAGTGCGCCGCCCACTAAAGTGTGGAGGAAAAGGTCTATGGCGAAGGCGTCGAGGTGAGCGATCTTACAGCGGTGAAACCTAGATGAGATTACTTACGCCGAAAAGCTCGACACGGCACTGCGGCAACAGTGCGAGGTGCAGGTGGCCACCACATCCGTTCAACCATGGAAGGGTCCGATAGGGACACAGGTAGCCTTCGTACAACTACCTGTGGTGGACGCAAATAAGTTCGTTAAAGTAGGGTAGCTAAAAGTGGGCTGATCAGTCTGCCAACTGAGCCACCGTGGGTTTGCTTCAGGTGCCTGGAACCAGGGCAAAAGACATGGGCCTGTGAAGGCCCTGGCTGGAGCAAGCTGTACAGGCAATGTGGCGGCAAAAACCATAAAACACAAAGCTACAGGAGTCCACCCACGTGTTTGATGTGCTCCGAGAAAACCCAGAACAACAAGCACCCAAGAGGTGGTTCAAGGTGCCCGGCCTTCAGAAAAGCTGTAGCGGACGAATCACAGTACAGGTAACGTAGCTGAACCTGAAACACTGACCAGCTTACTGGTAAACTCAAGCGACTGCGGACCTGCACCGCGTCTATCTACGGGAAAGGCGGCGGATGCATCGAGCACGAACTGAGGATGAGCAAAACGAACGGCAAATGGTATTCGCCGTTGGAAAGAGGTCCTTGGCAAGGTCAGGACAGGTGGAGGCCCCATGTCGGCACGTCCTTCTGTGTGCAGGCTGATAGGGCTTTACTTACGGGAAGATCAAATAGCTATGTACGCGGTATCAGTTCTTGATATTTGCAGTGCAGTTGGACGCAGGCGTGGTGTTGATCCTGCCTGCCTGCCGAGGACAAAGGGAAGGGTGAGCATCACTCGGGAAACTGGCTAAGCGCCACCAGCATGCTACCTTGTTGGACTCCCCAAAGCGAGTCATCGATGTTCGATGCTGCAGGCTACACAGCTAAACTTGCGATATGCACTAGTTCCTCTCTCAAGCAATGCCTTCTTGGTGGTTCCGGAGAGACGAAGGGTTCGCCGACCATGGGAATGGTTTTTAGTGGGTCACTTTTGTAAAAGACGGTCCTTAACCCTACACTAGCTGGACCTCCCTGTTCAGGTGTCTGTTGAGCAGATTATCCCTCGTGGAGGTCTTTGTGGACGATACTAATCTCTTCCATTAAAGGGCGAAGGAGGAAGCTTATGCGACAACGAGGACAGGCTCGATGCTTAACTCTACAAGACAAAGTACATCATTGCGGGTAGAGAAAGAGGCAGGTCTACTGATATTGGTGCTCAGGTAGAGGTTGATGGAGATGTGTTTGAAGTTATTAAAAATGTACGTATCTTAGAGAACTTGGGACTACACTGAAAGGAGCGTGGTTGCTTCATTGAAACGACAATATCGACTTCAGTGATCTGCTCATGTAATGGAAACATCACAAAGGATTGGAAAAAAAGGTCCCTCCAGAAGCCATGAGGAAGCAAATTACGAAGCAGTTAATGGTAGTAGAAGATAGTAGAAGAGCTTGGAATTGAACCCAAAACCAACTGAATGCCACAAATAAGTAGAAAACATTAGTTCAGGAGAAAGTACTTGTCCATACCGAACAGTTAGTATACTGTAGGGCTCAATTGATGTTTAGTTTAGAACAACCATCACTGATAATAACTACTATATTATAAGTTCATCGGATAAATTGCACCCTTTAACTTAGATCTCCGTTGATTTCCTGCATCGATCTAATCTCAACAGTAATCATTTCAAACATCACACCTTTATCATTAATCCCAGCTGCCACCGGTCGTCAGTGGCTCGTCGTCGTGATCTATAGTTATAGTTATTGCGTATGCTAATTACAAACCGGTCGGTCCAGCAGCCGCAGCAGCAATAGCTCGACGACCGCCAAGGCCACTAACGGATGAAACTCGCATATTTGCGGCCAGTAGTGTTGTGCGGATTAGCACCATCGTCACTCATTCGACCTAGCCCAAAGCTCTCTCCCTCCTCCTCCTGTTCCTTCCCTAACACCAGCAGTGTCGTCGTCGCAGGTTATCCTTGACATTCGGAAGCAGTTGCCTCAATCGCCCGGTCGCTGATAGCAGAGCGTACTCCTTTCCTTTGCCTTCGGGCTGGAAAGCGATTCAAATGTGAACAACAGGTCGTTTGATATAAAATTCAGCGAAACTGCCGGTGGGACATTTTATAGCTGTGTTTATTCTCTGGATTTTACTGGGCGCCGTGGGGTAGGTTAATTATGACGCTAGTTGCTTTCCATTACTGTGTATTAACTCGAGTTAATGTGGCACAATCATGCCTAAATTTATTTACTGAAGAGTGAAGTCAAGTTCTTCGTGAGCAGATATGGGGACAGTTCCATTCGTAATTACATCTCGTAATCATCGTAATATGGGTAAATCTACTGAAACAATTGAAATTGATTATGTAGACAAGGAAAATACAATAAAAATGGCAGCAAAAAATGATAAAAAATATACAAAGGAATCCTTGGCATCTGTCTCAGAAAAGAAATAATTTAGTTAGTATCAGAAACATTGAATTGTACTATTGGCAATGACATACTGGCAAAAGATTCCAATAAATTTTCATATTTCTTGCATTGCAAGTCGCGATATATAGTTTGCAGCAACACTATTGACTGTAATGATTTGTACAATCTTTGAAATGTCTGATCAACAAATCATATTAATTGACCAATAAATATCGCTCAATAGTAGAATTTATTACAAACGCCGTCCCTTCATTTGCTGAACAGCTCTATTATCCCTTGATCAACTTCAGCCACCGAATCCGATTCCTGAATATGACAAACGAGCCGTTGAATGGTAAGGCACCTGTCATTCGTACCACGAACCGGTTCTCAGTCATCACGACGATAGTTCACCTTTAAACCGAGTCAACCGAGCCACGACAAGAGAAGCTAATTCAAAACGACGACAACTGCCAAGCAATAGCCACCAGGGCATCGATGAAGACGATGCTGATGCTGACGATGACGATGACGCTGGTTGGCTGGTACTAAATCCACAGCACAATTAACCTCGTTTCGTGATATGTGACGACGGAGGAGGTAAACTCACATCGCATCACCATCACCCCGGAGGCTGACCTTTCTCTTGATCCCCTTCTGCTGGCGGTGGCAGCAGCTTCCCTGCAACGTAGTCGCCGTTCGCCAAATCGCAGCACATTCTTTTGAGCGCTTTCAAATGGTGACCCGGACGTGGAGAAGTAACAAATCAAGATCACATTTCGTTTAGTAGGAAGAATTAGAAGAAGACAAGACGTCCAACAGACGTCCAGAAGACGTCAAGAAGACACAAAGAAGACGCCCTGAAGACGTCCAGATGACGCCCATAAGACGTTCAGAAATCGTCTAGAAGACGTCCAGACGACGTCTAGAAGACGTCCAGAAGACGTCCAGCAGACGTACAGAAGACGTCCAGAAGACATTCAGAAGACGTCATGACGACGTCCAGAAGACGTCCAGGAGACGTCTAGAAGACGTCCAGGAGACGTCCAGAAGACATCCAGAAGATGTCCAGAAGACATCCAGAAGACATCCAGAAGACATCCAGAAGACGTCCAGAAAACGTCCAGAAAACGTCTAGAAGACGTCCAGAAGACATCCAGAAAACGTCCAGAAGACGTCCAGAAAACATCCAGAAGACGTCCAGAAGACGTCTAGAAGACGCCCAGAAGACGTCCAGAAGACGTCCAGAAGACGCCCAGAAGACGTCCAGAAGACCAGAAGACCAGAAGACCAGAAGATCAGAAGACCAGAAGACCAGAAGACCAGAGGACCAGAAGACCAGAAGATCAGAATACCAGAAGACCAGAAGACCAGATCTGATCTTCGAATCTTCGGATCTTCAGGGTCTTCAATCTTCGAAAATTAGGCTTCGTGGATTTTTTTTCCGAAATTGTTAAGTATAGCTTATGCTGATATGCCATCCACACCTGTCCGGGAAGCAACAGCTTGCCTCCAAGTCGCGAAGGGTTCATTTGAGAGGCTGCAAATCGCTTTTATGATAATCATTAGGGGAAGATGAGAGAACTTGCATAATCTTCCATGCTTAGCAGCTATAGGGTCCAGCTCGGTACGGCGTTCTCGAATCTCGAGAGACGTGCGACTTAGCCCGGATTGTGTAATCGCTAGTCACCGTCGCCGCCGCCGTCGTTCAACAACAAGATCGAGAGATTGCTTGTCGTTTTTCATCATGTTTCGCGCATAAAACAATGCTCGCCCGATGATGGTTGTTGAGATTGTTGTTCCTCGGTTGTACCTCTCGGTCATCATTTGCGGTGTTTTGGGACGGCGACGCATGAATAGGCTTCCGGCATATTAAGAGCATCGTAATTTACAGGTGTTAACGAGCGGCGTTAATCATCCGACACTTCTGCGGCCCAAAGTGTTTGTTGCTCCATTTCGACGAATTGGAACACACAAAAAAGAGCTCATCCCGCGAAAACGTGGCGGTGCTAATGAAGCAATAATGCCCAAAACACATCATCTCGGCAATGACATACAAGACATGTTGTATAAGAGCTGACCTTGGTGAGCCGCACCAGAGATGTCAGACGAAATGTGCTGATACACGTCAGATGGTGTTGACGACGGGCAAACGGTGGATTACAACATCTGCATGGGGATTAACTGCTCCCTCAAATGGGTTTGTATGGCATAGGCATTAATCATATAAGTGCTGTATGATAATAATCGTTGTTCGTGGTTCAGTTTTTGTAAACTTACAGGACCCATTAAAGTAAATATGGTTAACACGTTAACCATGCTGAAAAAAGGGGTTTGTGTACCAGACCGATAAAATGGCGGGATTTTGGATATTTTTATTCATATCCCTGGATTTCCCGGAGTCACAGAACCTCTTTACACGTCCTGACAAACACTGAAATGCATTGAAACGCATCAGAATCCCCCTAAAATCCTCCGAGTCCTCCTGAAATGCCTTGAAACGCACGGAGTCGCATTGTTACGCATTGTTAGAACGCATCTGAAACCCTCTGAAATCCAGTGTCTCACTTGATAGCCTGTGAAGCCCCTAAAACCCCAGTGAAACCTCCTGAAACGCCCTTAAACGCCTCGAAACGCCTCTGAAACCCCCAGCTCATCTGAGAGCTAGTGAAGCTCCCTAAGACCCTGAAATCTTCTGAAACGCCCTGTAACGCCTTGTAACGTCTTGAAACGCTTTGGGAACTCCTTTATCCTCGTGAAGCACGCCTGAAAGCCTATTAAGTTTCCCAAAGCTCCTCTAAAACCGCTTTGAAACCCTCCGAAACCTCCTGAATTGCCCTGAAATGCATTGTATCGCCTTGATCCGCCTCAGAAGCCCCTATAAATTCCCCTGAGGCTCATCTGAGAGCCTGTAAAGTCCTTCTAAAACCCCACTTTAACCTCCTTTAATGCATTGAACCACATTGTAACAATTCTGGAACCCCCGTGAAGCTCATCTGAGAACCTGTAAAGCACACTAAATCCACCCTGAAACCTTCCTGGTGGAAAATGTTTTTCATATTTTTTGCAGAAACCATTTTTTTTTGTGAAATCTTTATCTATCTATAAGATATATATATATATATATATATATATATATATATATATATATATATATATATATATATATATATATATATATATATATATATATATATATATATATATATATATATAAATGGATTTCCGTCTGTCTGTCTGTCTGTCTGTCTGTCTGTCTGTCTGTCTGACCGCTATGAATTCGAAAACTACTGAACCGATCGGCGTGCAATTTTGTATGAAGGAGGGTTTGGGGCCAGGGAAGGTTCTTAGCATAGTGTGAGAACCCTTCCCCCACTGGGAAGGTGGGCTCCCATACAAATGAAACAGAGATGAGCTGAGAGAATAGCTCAACAGTCAAAAGCAACAAAACTAATCTTGAGTGTGGTGCTGCAATGAGCCCAAAAATTGTCAAATTTGAAATGACAACAATGTTTGCCGAGATCGACGGGTAGGACTGATACTACTTTTGATTCCGGGTATCGGCCGCGCCAACCCAGAAGTGGACGTATCCAGCGAGCCCATAATTGATGATTAAGCCAACGGTGACTTCCGAGGTAGGCATGAATGGACTATTTCTGAGCTCGGGTTGCAGGACCCGGACCCAGGACACGGATGTGAATCGCGTCGACCCAGAAGTGGACGTGCCTAAGCCTCAAGCTGCTGGTCTTGCCATCGGCATCTTCCGGAGTGGGTTCGCAAGGTCTGTTTTGACTCCCAGGTTCCAGGGCGCTTTCTGGATGTTGGTGCTTTCGGACGTGGGAAGCCTACGTTTGTGGCGTTTCTGGCGGTGTACAGATGGATGGCATTCCGAGCAAGTGTTGATGAAGTGTAGCTGACCATTCTTCTGCCCCAGGTGTTGAAGAAGCACGTGTCGATGACAATTGGCCGCCCCCGCGATCGGTGGATGGGGGGGGGGGTTGGCGGAAGTGGGGTTACGGTGGTCGGGTTTTCATTGGTATCAGCTGGTGACGTCGAACGTGGTTTTTATCTGAACTACAACTCTCTTCGATTGTTCGCCGACCGCTCTCTAACTTTCGGAATTATTTTAAAATGATTCCAAACACTCTTCTTGGGATTCCTCCAGAAATTCCTTCAGGAGTTGTTCCAGGATTCCTCTGTGAATTCCTTCGGAGATTCGTTTAAAAATTGCTACAGGGATTCGTTCAGGAATTCTTCTATAAAGTCCGCTAGAGATTTCTCTAGAAATAACTCCAAATATTCCTATAGATATACCTCAAGCAATTCCTCTAAAGATTATCCAGGAACTCTTCCAGGAATTGTTTCAGGGGTTTGTCCAAGTATTCCTCTAGGGATTCTTCTTGAAAGTTCTCCATTGATTCTTCAAGAAAATCCTACTGAAATTCCTCTAGGGATTTTCCTATAGATTCCTCCAGGAGTTCCTTGGAAGATAGCTCAAGTAATTTCTCTAGAGATTTATCCAGAAATTCTCTCAGGTATGTCTACCCCAGGAATTCCTGCAGATATTAACTCAGGATTTCCTGCAGAATTTACCTCAGAAAATGTGGATTTCATCCAGGCATTTCCTCCAGAGATGCCACCTAGAATACCCCCACGAATTACCCCAAGAATTGATCAAGAAAATTCTCCAGAGTTTCCTTTTTGAAATTCTTTCAAGAATTTCTTTAGTAAGTCCTCCAGGAGTTTTTCCAGGGATTGCTCCGGGAATTCTTCCAGGATTATTTCCAAAAATTTCTCCTACACAGATTTTTCCAGGAATTGGCTCAAGGGATCCCTCCAGGAATCCCACCAGCATTTCCTCCAGGAATTCCTTCAGGGATTCCTCTAAAGATTCTTCCAGAGATTCCTCCAGGAATTCCTCTGATGATTCCTCCAATAATTCATCCAGATATTACTACAAGAATTTTTCCTGGAATTCCTCCAGGAGTTCCTCTGGAGATTTCTCAAGGATTCCTCGAGGGATTCCTCCAGTGATTCCTAGAGGTATTTCGCTTAGGGCATTTTTTATCATCGTACAAATTGGGCCGAAGGGTCTCAGATTTCCATGAAAATTTTTCCACAGGCTGGGCTCATGAATATACGAACAAAAAAATGACAAGAATTCGGGGTCGCCTATTTTCCCGGAAAACTCGGTTGGATATTCTTTGTTTTCCCCTGACACTTCGGCCCAATCCCGTAGAGTAATAAAAACTACCCTCTAGAGATACCTCTTGAAACTCCTGTAGAAATTCCACTAGGGATTCCTCGAGCAATTTCTCCAGATTTTTTCCTCCAGTGATTTTACCTGAAAGTTTTCCGGCGATTCTTCAAGAAAATCCACCAGAAACTCCTCCAGGAGTTCCTCTGGAGATTTCTCAAGAAATTTCTCTAGATATTCCTCAAGGAATATCGATACACAGGCATGTCGCCAGACATTCATTCAGGAGCTTCTCTAGGGACTCTTCTAGGAATTCCTCCAGGGATTCATCCAGGCATTTCTTCAGAATTTGGTACTGGAACTCCTCCAGGAATAACTTTAAGAATGCAATCAGGAATTACACCAGGAACTCAGAAATTTCGTCAGGAATTCTTACAGAAATTAATCCAGTACTTCGTTCAGAAATTACAACGGTAATTTATTCAGGAATTTCTCCAGGAACTCATCCTCCTGGACGCATTATTCCAAAAATTAAGGGATTCCTTCAAGGATTCCTCCAGAGATTTCTCCTGGAATTGTACACTGTAATGAAAGGGTGGCGTTTCTAAACAAAAATGAAACCATAGATAGAATTTGTTCGGGCAGTTCAAACACAAACTGTATAATTCTCAGGTAAGAAGCATGTTCTGATAGAAAATCTGTTCTTATATACATACACGACGTTCTATTATATATACAACTGACTTTGCATACCATTTGTAGTCGATGAAATATTAGAACAATCGGCATGATTTTTTGCACGGTTCAATTCGTCTGAATGGTGGCTATGTTTAGATGTATAAAAAGTTGGGAAAATCAAATACATAATTTATTTAAAAAAATGAGACATTACTAAAATATGCATGAGATGCGAAGAATTTCAAAAACAACACAAGAAAATCATATTAAATGTGGTAGATAATTGTTAAAAAAAAATACACCAGTACATTTTAAATGGGCAATACAAGGTTTGCCGGGTCAGCTAGTCTATATATCTATATATATAAAAATGCAGTGGCATACGTGGGACCGCGCATAACTTGCGAAAGGATGGTCCGATTTGGGTCGTCTAAGTTTTGTTCTGTTAGTTTTCACCCAAGGAAGGTTTTTGAGGCCTAAAACATGGGAAAATTAAGAGTTTTTGAAAATCGGGTTTTCATACATTTTGAACGGGGACTTGGGTGCTTGCGTGCTTGGCTAGGGGCTTGAAACGTCAAAAAACGCAGTAGGCAAGACAAAGTTTGCCGGGTACAGCTAGTTTTGTTTGAAATTGGTATCTACAAAAACATTTTCTACCAGAAAAAAAAAACAGAAGATACCTTGATCCATACTCTACATGTGCACGAAAACCGATTTTGAAAATATTGCTTCGCTATTTTATAAAAAAAATCAAAAACCAAAAAATGAGAAAATGGATCCAGTTTTGCCTTAACCGTCCTTTGTATTGGGGTCATTTTAACCCAAACCATATCAAACCGTACAGAAATACTACCAGAACCACCTCGAATAAATCTTTAGAATTCACAATATATTGATTCCCGTGGATTCCACAATTTCCTATTTAGAACATTTTGCTTGGATTGCTTCACTAATCCATGATTTTCTTCAGAAATTATTTCAGTGATAAAGCCAGAAATTAAACCAGGCATTCCGTCAGAAGTCCTCTTGATGTTTATTCAGAAATTTCTGCAGAGATTTCTTTAATAAAAAGCCGAAAATGTCTTCAAAAATTCCTCTATGTATACCTCCGGAAACTTCTACAGGAGTTCTCCCAGAAATTTCCTCAACAATTATTTCACGAATGCTCCACATATCCTGTTATTCATGGGAAGATTGTGTAAGAAATTCTAATACTATTATTTCTGGAAACTTCTCAAAGAATTTTAGAAATTACAGTATTTGCAACTAAGGGTTGCTTCAGATTTTTTTTATTTTTCAAAAATACCTCCAGGAGTTTATCCGGAAATTTTCCTACAGATCCCTCTCAAAATAACTCAAAGGATTCCTTCAAAATACCATTCATAGTTTTTATATCTGAAATTCTTCCATTTTAAGAATCACACAGGGATTCTACATAGATTTCTCGCAAGAGGCGTTCAAGAATTTTTCCTGGGATTCAGATTTCCAGGAATTTGGAAAATCTAAAGTTTCCTTTAGACATTTCTCCAGGGATTATTTCGAGAAAAAAACTGTTTGTGAGAAAACGTGCTGTGATGGTTAGAACACTTGACTATCACGCTGAGGACCTGGGGACTCCCGACAAACTCGCAAAATGTGAGTTCTTCCTTCGGAAGGGATGTAAAGCGTGGGTCCCGAGATGAACTAGCCTAGGGCTAAAAGTCTCGTTAATATAGATAAAAAAAACTGTTCAAGGATTTGTTTTGAAAATCTTTCAGAAATTTATCAAGTGATTTTTTATTTGAAAATCTTTGTGCTTTGAGTTGCTTAAAGAATTCCTCCCAGACTTTCAAAAATTTCTATTTAGAGTTCCTTTAAGCAATTCCTCTAGAGATCCTTCCAGTAATTTCTTCAAAGATATTTCAAACCTTCCATTGATTTCTATAGGAATAAATCAATTTATTCCTTCAGAAACTCCCCAGGGATTTTTTTAAACAAATTCTCCTGACGACTTCTGTAGATACCCCTCTTGAACTTCTTTTATAAATTCTTCAATTTTATTTAGGGTGACTTAGGCTACTATCGGCAAGTTTATTTTCTTCGTCATAAGGGATTTTTTTCGGCCAAATTGCCTGAAATTTGGCCATAAAGTTCAGCTTGGTTAGGAAGGATTTGAAGCCAATTCTGGGTTCAACAGATGTTATGTGATGTGATGTAAATCCACCACCAGTGCAGGACTAGCCATGTCCTACGGTTCATCCTAATAGCAAGATCAAGATGTTGGATAGTTAGTACAATGTGTTAGTGATGTATGAAGGGCCAAAAGGGAGTATGGACTCACAAGTACATTGACAAATGCGAAATCCACTTCAGGGGCAGATAATCCCAGCATCCAACAGCTCGGCGTACATATTAAGACTTCCCTCTGTAGGTTTGTAACTAAAAGGTTGCATAAAACTTATCGCAGACTGTTGGAAGACATCATCTACTATGACCAATATTCAAGAATGTTGACCATAAAGCGATCACTTCCGTGACTTGGGCCTGGTGCTCACGACTCCCTCATCCAATCTGCAATAAGCTTTTTATCCTACCAGTCCCCCTTAATTGAAA
The DNA here is from genome assembly GCF_035046485.1 of Aedes albopictus. Taxonomy (NCBI): domain Eukaryota; kingdom Metazoa; phylum Arthropoda; class Insecta; order Diptera; family Culicidae; genus Aedes; species Aedes albopictus. The sequence goes on from NC_085136.1 coordinate 93,689,848, forward strand.
CAATTTCATGACAATATTTAATGTGGCAAATGTTTATTATCTTACCATACCATCATTTCTACCTCTAATAAGAACACTTCTCACAACTCTGGTTTTCAAAAAACCCCTCATGACGAAGAGAATAAAACTGCCGAAAATACGATAGTTCCCCTAAATAATTTTCCACTAATTTCATTTAAGAAATTCTGATCAGTTATTGCGCTGTTGTATTTTGTACAACAAGTTGAAAAAAAAAATAGCTTATTGCTTATTGCACCAGCGTTGTGCTAACAATGATGGCTGATTCAGCAAGAACCGCCGTAGAAAATTTTGCACGGACTTTCTCACAAACTCCTTAAGGTGAATATATAATGAAGCCACAGCCAAAATTTTCAAAAGCACAAATCTGAAGAACCATTGGACGGTTTGCTCTGAAAAGTTGATCGACTGGTCACCACCAGCGGGTAACCAAACGATCAACTTTTCAGAGCAAACCGACACGGGGTTATTCAGATTTGTGCTCTTGAAAATTCGGGCTGTGGCTTCGTCATATCTTCACCTTAATGAATTCTTTAGCATGATACTTTCGGAAAATCTCACGTGAATTCCTTTAGAAATTCTTCCAGCAATTCCATCAGAAAATCAAATATGTATTCAAAATTCCTCCATAAATTCTCAAAAGTTTTCTTCAGATTTTTTAAGGATTCTTTTTTAAATTCTTCCAAGGATTGCTTAACAAATTTCTCTAGAGATTTCTCTAAGACTTCTTTTCAACAATGTTTAATGCAAACAGAAAATCTTCCAGGGATTCTTTCAGAAATTTTATCAAGGATTTTTTAAGAAATGCTTGCGAGGATTTCATCAGATTTTTTTAGAAAGTGTAGAAGGATTCATTCACCAGTTCTTCCAGGTCTTCATTCAGAAAATTTTCAGTGATTTTCTTCAAATTTTTTCCTTTAGATTATAATGAAATTTCTTTCAGCGAATTCTTTCAATTTTTTTTCTGGGATTCCACCAAGTAATAACAACATTTTTTCCTCCGTTTTGGATGTTAGAAATTTGTGCATGTTTTTTTTTTGCAATATTCAAACAAAAATACCAAATTTATAAAAAAAAGATCCTTTCTTATTTGGCTCTCCTAAACATGTCAGAAGAATCTACGTAAAAGTAACTTCTTCTGGAATTTCTCCAGGAATTTTCAAAAATCTTCCAAACATTATTTCAGAAAATAGTTCAGGGATTCTATCAGAAATATCCTTAAGGGCTACTTCAAAATTTTCCCCTAGATCTTTTTCACGTACATTTTTGAAAAGTATCTCAAGTATTCATTTAATAATGTTATTTAGGGCTAGTTTTAGAAAATTCACTGAGAGTTCCTCTAGAAACTGCACAATGAATCCTCTGAAACAAAAAAAAATGCAAATTCGCACAGGAGTTCGTCTAGTGAATTCTTAAGATATTCATTCTAAAATTTAACCAGGGATTCTAGAAGATCCGTTGAATGATTCTTCAGAAGTTTTATTGGACGTTTTCAGAATATATTCCGAAAACAGCTTCAGTTTTTTCCAGGTATTCCTTCGGAAATATCTCCAACAGGGTGCCCACACTTATATGAAAAACAAAAATTTCGAAAAATTTAAAGTCTTACCTCCTAAATCAGTTGTTTTGGACTCCCAGCAGCTACGTTAAAAATTTCAGCAAAATCGGTTGAGCCTAAGGGGCGCTCAAAACGCTTGAAGTTTGTGTGGGAAAACTTGGCCAAATGTATGCAGAAATATGAAGTTTTCGAATTTTGTCGCTAGGTGGCGCTGTAAGCGTTTAATAATCAAACCCTTTGGTATTATTGTAGGTGACTGTATGCCAAAGAACTTTGTCGAAGACCGCGAAGTGATCCGACGGCTGTGAAAAAAGTAATACCCTAGGCAAAACAAAAAAAAAATACCAGACATTCCTAATACATTTTTTCCAGAGAATTCTGAAGATTTTCAGAAGTCATAAAGTTTTCCACATATCAAATAAAAAATCAATTCTAGTTTTCTTTAGACAATTTTTCAAAAATGTCTTAACTTCTCCGTAGTTGCGCTGTTTTATTCTGTATAACACAAGACGCTCGCTTATTGCACACGGTACCAGCATAGTGCTGGTAGTAGTGACCGATCCTGCAACTATAAAAAAGTGAAGAATGGGAAGAATCCTTCAAGGATTCCTTCTGACATTCCTCTAGACTCTAGAGACTCTTCCAGAATTTTGTTCAAGTTTTGTTCGGCGTTTCTCAGAAATTCTTTCATGGATTCTGTCAGAAAACCTTCCGTGAACTTCTTTAGAAACTGCTTCAGCAATTCCTTCAGAGAATCCAATATTCAATATTTCTTCAGAAATTCTTTCAGTGTTTCCTATTGAAATTCCTCCATGGATTGCCTAAGACAAGCCCGTGCACAAGGAAGGGGTTTTAAGGGTTAAACCATTGCCGATTATGCGCCGCTCCGCCTTTTGCCAAAATTATTAAAAACTCTCTCTTGCTACCCTCCCAGTATGGCCGGGTCCGGCCTTAGATATCTCTCAAATGATGGGATTTTATTCAAGGTTTTCTTAAGAAAATGTGCAGTGTCTAATTTCCAAAAATGCCTTATTGATTCCTGTAGATAATTATTTATGATTTTTTACAGACATTTTCCTAAGGTGTGTTTCAGCAATTCCAACAGGGATTTCTTTAGGTTTTTATTCCTTGAAACTATCAGTGATGAGTCAGCATAGGGCTACACATCTCTTTAATAAAGATAATAATAATAACAATAACTATCTCAGAAAGTCTAGAAAGATTCATGACACAAGTTCCTTCAACGATTCCTTCAGAAAATCCTCAAGTATTCACTTCGAAAATTTCTCCAGGGATTGTTGCAGAAATTTTCTAGGCGTTTCTTCAGAGATTCTTTCATTGATTTTTCGAAAATTCCTCCAGCGATTTATTTTTAGGAAATCCTCCACGAAATTGCATAAATATTCCACCGAGAGCTCCTTCAGAAATATCATTGGACATTTTTCAAAGCAATGCCTCCAGTAATGTCTGAAAAGAGGATTCAAGAAATTCTTCTATGATACATTCATACACAGATTCCTCCAGGATTTCCTTTAATGATAGCTTCGGTAATTTTTTTTTCGGTTTTTTGCAGGAATTAATTTTGAAATGTGTCCAGGAATTTGTCTGATGAGTTTTAAAAGAAACTACTTTAGAAATTTCTCAAGAGATTCCTCTACAAATATTTACGGATGTTCACTATTTTTTTCTTCGGACATTCCTTCAGAAACTGTTTTAGGTATAGGTCCACGGATTGTTCCAAGAGTTCCTTCAGAAAATCTACAAGAAAAAAGGTGATTTTCCAAACAAAAAATCCTGAAGGAATATTTAAAATGCCCTGGAAACCCCCTGGTGAAGTTCTTAAAGAAATCTCGAGGCTTTTTAGAAGAATTTCTGGAAACGTCTTTAAATAAATTAAAGAATGAAATTCTTCTCAAAAAGCTTTTAAAGATTTCCTAAAGAACTAGGGTTTTTTCATGAGTTTTCAGATATTTCTTCAAGTGTTCTTGTTTGGAAAATCACCTATTTTATTTCTTGAGGTAATTTCCCTGAGCTGCTTCAGATATTTCTACAGAGATTCTTTAAACAATTCCTCCAGTGAGTTGTACAAAATTTGTCTAGAGATTTCTTTAAAAACTACTTCATAACTCCATTTTAAATTTCCTCCAGGGATACTCCTTAAAATTTCCCCAAGGGTTCTTTTAAAGTTATCTTCAGAAACTCCTTCGGTAATTCAAGGATTTTCTAATTCCTCCAAGATTTTTTTTTCAGAAATTCCAACAAGCATTCCTTCAGGAATTGATCCGTCGATTTCTTCAGATTACTTCAGGAATTCCTAAATATAATGCTAGGATCAACTTGGAGGTATGGGTCGCAGATGCTGGGGTAAAAGACAATGACCTCAAAAGGTTATATTTTATTCTTTAGGTATGCAATACTCAGCTTTCGTTAACCTCTTGACGTGTAAATATGCTGCTCAGTGCTCTCTGCTCAGTGAGGAACAATATCAATCATCGCCATTGGCCGTAATTTATGCATCAAATTCAACCCTTCAATACTGAATGAGAGAGCCTCTGTCAGAGCATTTTGGTTACTGTAGCAAAGAAGTCTCTTTTATCATGGCGCGCATTTTCAAGTGCGCGATTGGTGATGCGTGAAAGCCCAATAGAATTACCGTCAGCCAGCAGCACAGCTGAGATTGATATCTCTGACGGCAGCCATCAGTGTGGTGTGGCACTTCGACAGCCCAGCTCACCGCCGCCTCACCAACAAGATTGGTAACTAATAATGTTTTCGATTCATAAAAGCACTGGTTAGCCGGCAATGTCGTTTCACTTGAGAGAACATTTGGAGGACTTTCAGGGGTTGATGCCGGCATGAACTCTCCGCTGCAGCTGCTGCTGCTGGACACTCAAGCGGCTGGCATGCGGCGTGCGGCGTGGTCTATAATTTATTGCAGGTGGACAGTTTATTGCACCTCGCACTAAAAGGGTGCAATTGGCCATTGGGAAATTCCACCGCGCCGCCACCGCTATGGCATGGGGCATGGCGATGACGGTGGGTGTCGGAGATGTGTGTAGCGAATTGGCGCTGGCGGGAAAGGGCATCGTTCACGCGTGCTACAAAGATCAAACGATCTTGACGTGGTTGAGAAGCTCTTTTTTTCGGAAAGCTATATATTAGCTAAGTGAAGATCAAAAAAAATTGATGGTTCATCAAACCCTTAAGATTCTCTGAGCTGTTTCAAGAATAAGTTGAAGGCTAGTTTTATGAATCTTTGTTTCAGCTCATACATATGCTGATTATAGAAACTCTACATGGTTCATACATTTGTATAATTTACTTCCTCTTATTTGAAGTATGGCATTTTAAATGAAGTGTGGCCTTGGAAACAAATGAGCAAAGAACTATATATTTTCGATATTGTTTAATCATCACCAATGATCTATAAAAAAGGTTCATACTTATATTGCTTCATGCATAAATGTTTCATCAATGTATGTTATAAGTTAAATTACTCTCTAAGAGTCTACATCCGCAGTTGATGATCTCTCGCAGTATTATGAATAAGGCTTTTGAATAATTATGAACACTGTCCATACTCACCCTGTTCTTTGAAAAGCAGCATATGACGCTATGGAAAATCATGGAGGAGGACAGCTTTCCTGAGAAGCTGACATTCGGATCTTGTCAAGTACGAACAATCTAGAAAAAATAAATCCTAGAAGGAACCACAGGAAGAATCTCAAATGAGTCTTCATAAATGAAAATCTTAGAAGGGAAGGGACTGCTTGAAGAGAAATTACTTAATGTACTTTTGGAGTAATAACCGAAATGAATGAATGGAGAAAAAATATCTCATGGGATTTTAGGATACTTATCCCAACGGAGTTTCCTGAGGTTTCAGGGAAGCTCAAGACAAATGAAGTTTCAGGGGCTTTAGGGGTGAATTGAGGGCTCCAGGGGAATTTAAGAGAGCTTCAGATGGTTTCAAGGAGCTTTAGGTACGCTTCAGATGAGATTTCAGGTGAATACAGGGGGATTTGAGATATGTTTTAGAAAGGGATGAAACCCCTTTCAGAGACTTTTCGAGAGGTTTAAAAAGCGTTTTGGGGAGATTCAGGGAGCTCTAGAGCCGTACCTGAAACACCCTTGAAAATTCCTGAAGCGCCCCTGAGGCCCCATGAAACCTCCCGAGAACCCCTGAGGCACTCTGAAACGCCCTTCAAACCTCCTGGGATCCCACTAGATGCTCATGGGACCACCTGGAGTATCCTTTCAAGTTGAAACCCATAGTGCCCCTCTAAAGCGACCCTGATATGCTGAGGAACTCCCCTGGAACTCCCCTGAGACTTCTGAAGTACCCAGGAGACCCTTTGAGACACCCTGGAGACTCCCTGAAATTCCCTGCAACCCGTAAATACGTTAAAACTAACCCACATCGACGAAGAGTCCAATAATTCCCCGGTGTTGGAAATTCTTCCGCAACCGATTTTTCTTCACAATGCGGTGCCGCAGTCAGTTCTGTGATTCCGGTTGGGTACTTCCAGGCGCTCTGGTGACCAATATTCGGCGCTTTTCCGCGAATTACTCAGTCTAGTTCCCGACGGTGAACCTTGCTTACTTCGACGGAGAAAACCCCGACGATAAAACTTCTCCCGGCACTGCCTCGACGTCCTATAATCGGTGATAATACGCAACGAACTATTCGGCCAAGTCCCTGGCGGTAAATCGAGCCAACTCCGATCGCGATCCAATATACATTGGTCTTTACCACATCTCCTCTGGAGCGAAGACATGATCTGCGTGACCGCTCTGTTCACCGCATTCAATAGGCTTTAGTCCTGACGCATTCTTGCTACAATGTAGTTGAGACTCCGATTTCCAGCAGCACTCGCTAGGGTGTTGTCATGTATTTCTTGAACCGATTGAGATACTTTCTTAAGCATCCAGGATCTGACAGGAACTTCGTCAGTAAGAAGTTGACTTCTTCGTGTTTTCTTGGGATCCGCGAAACCGACGATTAGCCTTCTAGTTTAACACTCCATCATACATAATAGTCCACAACGTTGGGCAGAGTGTAAAGCCCTGTGGCACACCCGCCGTGACTCTAACCGACCTCTGATCCTGGTTTGTCTCATAGGACAAGACTCGGTTCTGTAAGTAGCCTTTTAGAACCTTGAACAGATAACCAGGGGACCGCATGTAATGCAGTGCTGTGGTAATGACTTCACACGCTGGCGCTATTGAATACGTCCTTCACGTCTATAACTACCACGGCGTACTATTGGCGTATTTCTCTTCTACTTTGAGGCTTTCTCCGCATTCGTCGCATTCGCACCGTCTGAATTGCATACACTGTCGACTTCCCTTTCCGGAATCCGAATTACATACCTGTTAGACAGTCCGCTCTCGCATTTCGGTCACTTCATCAGCCAATTAGGAATTATCTTCTCCAGGAGTTTGTCATGTCAGTCTTTCTGGTTTTTGCAGCAACATCAGGTTCTGGACCTTCCGAATGTCTGGGAAGTAACTACCCGCCAGATATTTCTGTATCGCTGTCATGAACGTGTCCGGAAATGCCACCATTGCCGCCCTCAATCCCATGTTGGGGATATCATCCGGACCAGGTGCTTTCTTGACTTTGAGTCCTTCGACTATTGGAAGGAGCTCCTCGTTTGACACCCGGTTTTCGCCAGCGTCTACTTCCACTTCGTCGACGTACGGTGTAAATAGGTGGGCATGCGGTTAAACTGTTCACAATTACCTCCAGCTTTTTTTCCTTCTAAACCATAGGAGGAAAATCTGCTCAACAGACACTCGCACAGGTAGGTCCGGTTAGTGTGGGGTTAAGGCTGTCTTCTACAACAAAAGTAAAAGCCAGAACTACTCTCTCCTCGACCGACTGAACACATTCCTATGGTCGTCAAACCCTTCGTCAAACCCTTCGCGGGCACATGTCCAGAAGGTTTCAAGAAGATGTCCAGAGAACGTCTGGGACACGTCTAGGACACGTCCAGAAGACGTCCAGAAGACGTCCAGAAGACGTCCAGAAGATGTCCAGAATACGTCCAGAAGATGTCCAGAAGACTTCCAGAAGACGTCCAGAAGACGTCCAGAAGACGCCCAGAAAACGTCCAGAAGACGCCCAGAAGACGTCCAGAAGACCTATATAGCCGAGGCGGTAAACGCACGGGTATTCAGCATGACCATGCTGAGGGTGACGGGTTCGATTCCCGGTCGGTCCAGGATCTTTTCGTAAAGGAAATTTCCTTGACTTCCTTGGGCATAGAGTATCTTCGTGCCTGCCACACGATATACACATGCAAAATGGTCATTGGCAGAGGAAGCTCTCAGTTAATAACTGTGGAAGTGCTCATAGAACACTAAGCTGAGAAGCAGGCTTTGTCCCAGTGAGGACGTTACGCCAAGAAGAGGAGAGAGGACGTCCAGAAGACGTCCAGAAGACGTCCAAAAGACGTCCAGAAGACGTCCAAAAGACGTCCAGAAGACGTCCAGAAGACGTCCGGAAGCCGATAAAAAGACGTCTAGAAGACTTCCAGAAGATGTCCAGAAAACATTTAGAAGACGTCCAGAAGACGATAAGAAGACGTCTAGAAGACTTCTAGAAGACGTCTAGAAGACTTCCAGAAGATGTCTAGAAAACATTAAGAAGACATCCAGAAGACGTCCAGAAGACATCCAGAAAACGTCTAGAAGACGTCTAGAAGACGTCCAGAAGACGTCCAAAAGACGTCCAGAAGACGTCCAGAAGACGTCCAGAAGACGTCCAGAAGACGTCCAGAAGACGTCCAGAAGACGTCCAGAAGATGTCCAGAAGACGTCCAGAAGACGTCCAGAAGACGTCCAGAAGACGTCCAGAAGACGTCCAGAAGCCGATAAAAAGACGTCTAGAAGACTTCCCGAAAATGTCCAGAAAACATTTAGAAGACGTCCAGAAGACGATAAGAAGACGTCTAGAAGACTTCTAGAAGACGTCTAGAAGACTTCCAGAAGATGTCTAGAAAATATTAGGAAGACATCCAGAAGACGTCCAGAAGACATCCAGAAAACTTCTAGAAGACGTCCAGAAGACGTCCAGAAGACGTCCAGAAGACGTCCAGAAGACGTCCAGAAGATGTCCAGAAGACGTCCAGAAGACGTCCAGAAAACGCCCAGAAGACGTCCAGAAGACGTCCAGAAGACATCCAGAAGTCGTCCAGAAGTCGTCCAGAAGACGTCCGGAAGACGATAAGAAGACGTCTAGAAGACTTCCAGAAGACGTCTAGAAGACTTCCAGAAGATGTCTAGAAAACATTAAGAAGACATCCAGAAGACGTCCAGAAGACATCCAGAAAACGTCTAGAAGACGTCCAGAAGACGTCCAGAAGACGTCCAGAAGACGTCCAGAAGACGTCCAGAAGACGTCCAGAAGACGTCCAGAAGACGTCCAGAAGACGTCCAGAAGACGTCCAGAAGACGTCCAGAAGACGTCCAGAAGACGTCCAGAAGACGTCCAGAAGACGTCCAGAAGACGTCCAGAAGACTTTACTATTACTTTAGAGCTTTTAGTAGAACTTGTTACTTCAGACTCTAGTTTAATTTAAAAACACTTCACTAATACTTTACTTTTGCAAAAGAAAATAAAAAATGAATAACTCTTTTAAAGAAAAACTAGAAAGGGCGAGCAAATTCCTTTTAATTCTACTACTGTGCTTATCTTCGGACAGATAGGCCTATTTCGTCTGTGACTTACAGACTTCTTCAGTGTCAAGTGCTCGTGAGTCGAGTCGAGAGTGAGTCGAGCACTTGACACTGAAGAAGTCTGTAAGTCACAGACGAAATAGGCCTATCTGTCCGAAGATAAGCACAGTAGTAGAATTAAAAGGAATTTGCTCGTCCTTTCTAGTTTTTCTTTAAAAGAGTTATTCATTTTTTATTTTCTTTTGCAAAAGTAAAGTATTAGTGAAGTGTTTTTAAATTAAACTAGAGTCTGAAGTCCAGAAGACGTCCACAAGACGTCCACAAGACGATCAGAAGACATCCAGAAGACGTCAAGAAGACGTCCACAAGACGTCCAGAAGACGTCCACAAGACGTCCAGAAGACGTCCATAAGACGTCCAGAAGACGTCCAGAAGACGTCCACAAGACGTCCAGAAGACGTCCATAAGACGTCCAGAAGACGTCCAGAGACGTCCAGAAGACGCCCAGAAGACGTCCAGAAGGCATCCAGAAGACGTCCAGAAGGCATCCATAAAACGTCCAGAAGACGTTCACACAACGTTCAGAAGACGTCCAGAAGACGTCCAGAAGATGTCCAGAAGACGTCCAGAAGACGTCCAGAAGACGTCCAGAAGACGTCCAGAAGACGTTCAGAAGACGTCCAGAAGACGTTCAGAAGACGTTCAGAAGACGTCCAGAAGACGTTCAGAAGACGTCCAGAAGACGTCCAGAAGACGTCCAGAAGACGTCCAGAAGACGTCCAGAAGACGTCCGGAAGTCGTCCAGACGACGTCCAGAAGACGTCCAGAAGACGTCCACAAGACGGTAAGAAGACGATCAGAAGACATCCAGAAGACGTCAAGAAGACGTCCACAAGACGTCCAGAAGACGTCCACAAGACGTCCAGAAGACGTCCATAAGACGTCCAGAAGACGTCCAGAGACGTCCAGAAGACGTCCAGAAGACATCCAGAAAACGTCCAGAAGACGTCCAGAAGGCGTTCAGAAAGCGTCCAGCAGACGACCAGAAGACATCCAGAGAACGTCCAGAAGACGTCCAGAAAACATTTCTTTTCCGACCCTAGGGAATGTTACCGATAGCAACTATGTGTGGCCATTCGTTGAAGAAAAAAAATCTGCCATTATTTCAAAAACTGCTGGAAGCAATTGAACTGAAAACCAAAACTTTGTTCTCAAACCACTGTCCCGAAATGTGTCCCCCCAAGTCAAGGGTTTCCCGATACTTGATTTGGTACCTCTCTCCGAAAGGTACGTCACGAGATCCGACCAAACCCTGAAATGTCCCCTGTTGATGACACAAATCTTAAACATACCTTAAAAACCGGTATGATGTTTAATGAAAAATGTGAACGTGAACTCACAGCTGAACCCATAATTGGGTGTGAGAAGCATGTTCTTTTCATATTTGTCGCGAATCTCGGCTAATCGATTCGGGCCGTCTAGTACACCATCTCCTCTGATCGACGGCCATCCGCATTAGCGCACGCAACAGCCATTAATAACAAAGTCGTTCTTATCAATGACGGCGACGGCGGCAACTGCAGCGGCCAGTCAATGTTCTAGCTAGAGACTTTCACGCTGCTGCTGCAAATTAAGGTCTATGCCACATCCGAAACAAGCATAGGTACGTATGAACTTGCATGAGCTACAACCAACCAACGTCTCTCACGTGGCCAAAAGTTCGAGCTGTTCGGCGTGGGAGATGGTGTCAGTGTTTATGATAGCGCAACAGTAGAGGAGAGAATGAAAAAAAGCTACTTGCACTTTCAAAGGGCTCACCGCACCGCTTGTTGCCGAGATACACTTGGGTGCGCATGTGTAGCAAGTTGATCTTAGGTCACGGTTAGCGGGTCATGTGAATAACTTCGGACGGGTTGCGGTGCGTGGCCGCCGCGCGTTGGGCTTTCAAAATCAAATGCTCTGCTGTTGTGTTGAGGTTGAGTGGAGAACCGTGGGCAGCTGGAGCTAGAGGAGGTAACGATGGATGAACTTCAGCTACCTATGTCGTTGCGGGTAAGAATGACTCGTTAATCTGGGGCGTAGGCACGAGAGGCGCCCAATTGCTGCGAGTGTGAGGGTCTGTTGACAGACCGGTAAGGTTAGGGTCAATGCTGACGACGGTTGCCGACGGTTGGTGACGCATTGCCGAAACGGAAGTTTGGAATTAAAGCTGACTGGATGAAGAAATGGGATGGAGGAACTTGAGTGACAGATTGTCACTTGATTGTTTTCTTGCCAAACATTAGACGATGAATAACAAGTTTATGGTGACATTGGACTTTTAAGAGACCTTATCTCCCACATTAATACATTTCTTTTAATGCATAGACCAGTGTTTCTATGCAAGGTTTGTTGCATTGCTAATTTTTATTACTTACGGAATTTCCATACCAATTCAGAAACATCACATATGATACCTTCGGACGGACGACTTCCGATCCTTTTCGCCATACCGCTTCCACTTTCGCATTTCTTCGAACCTGAATCTCCCGTTTACTATAAACATTCTCAGCGGTTCATGTTCCCTGGAATAGAAAATAATTAAAGCTAAGCCCCTCATGAAGGCAAAAGTAAACTCAAAATCACCGACTCTAACCCAATCGTTTCCAACTCCTCACCGAAACAGTCTTTGAGTCTTTGTCCGTTGGGAAATTTGTGCAGCGGTCCTCCCAGCAACATCGCTCGCTGTTCTCGGAGGCATTCGATTTCTATCTGGTGCCGATTCATCTCTTCCATTTGGTGTTTCGTTTCCGTCAGCAGTTGCTCCAGTAGCGATCGCAGTTCGGTATTCTCATGCTCCAGTTGCTGGATCCTTTTATCAGTGGATTTATGCCGGCAGCAACAAGTTTGCCGATCGCTTGTGCTTTCCTGACTGACCTCGATGGATGAAAGGGAACATCCCAGGAGTGAGTCGTCTTGCATTCGACTGTCATTGAAATTCAGCTGCTCCAAGGAAAAGAGAGGTATTATTTTTCATAGTTAGAAAGAAGAGTCTAGTGAATAATTTTACCGATAGCGATTGGGCTGCTGCTGGCAACGACAGATTCTGATGCAGTGCTACAAGATCCAGATGACCTTTCATCGTGCAGGAAACTACTTCCGGCTCACAGAAATCCATATGGCTTTCCCGTTGACAAAAACAGTAATGACTGTCAATATTAGGGAATCGTTACTGCGTTGGAGCTCGATGGAGTTGTGAACAAGTTTAAATTGACGTTTGTGTGATGTCGATGACAGTGTTTACCGGACAGAAATTGAACTCGTTTCCATGGCCATCTAGATAATATGACACGGCTCAAAAGAACCTAAAAGAACGAGCAAAAATGCTCTGAAATACCTACACGGAGAAATCAAACTACCTAATTTTTGGGTCGATTTTACTCAAAGCTGAGTATATCGAATAAACTAGTTACCCAAAATTAGGTTGTTTTCTCTCTTTCCTTCACCGATGTTGTCAAAAACAAACAGAGATGCGTCTACCCAATGGGAGTCCTTGAGCCCAATAAGCCAATTTTGAGTAAATGTAGGTATACTTAAATTTGGGTTGAATGAGGGGGGGTCTTGGGTTGAATTTACCTACTCTTAAGTATATTTTTTTGCTGGAGGTAAAGGCAATTTACCTAGTGTGAGTTTAATCGATTTACTCAAATTTGGCTTATTGGGCGGAACTATGGGATTGCGTCAAAAGAACTCAATTTTGGGTAGTTTGGCGGTTCCGTGTACGTATAGTCCATTTTACGGGCTGATTTTATGAAAGAAAATTTGACAGATGCGAACGTCCAAGGCCGTGAAAATCAATATCATCATCAACATTGTTGGCGTGATACCCCCCCCCCCCCCCCTGGCCGACAGATTTTTTTTCTAATTCGAGCCAATTTAAAGTTTATCAATTATTCAGAGTTCCAGAAAAAATAATTATTCTAAACATTAAAGTTTTTTTCCACAATTATCGAACCTTGTCACTCGAAAACCACAGGAAATTTCGCCAAATATTTCTCTCAATCTTATCATAAAATTTTACCAAATAATTTTAATATGCTGCTATAGAGTGCAGTTATATGCTACTGCTACACGAATTTCCACTAGTATTCGATTCAAACAAACGTCATGCTAAGGGCGAAATACCTGGGACTGTTTTACGAATTCTTTCAAGGACAACTTCAACAATTTCTTTAGGTATTTATTCAGGATTTTCTACAGAGATTCCTTCAGAAATTTCTTAAGGGACTTCTCCAGGAGTTTCTCCTTGGTGAATTCTTCCATGGGCATCTTGCTGGGTTCCGACAGTGATTGTTTCAGGGTTTGTTCCAAGAAATGCTTCAAGAATACCTCCCACGATTTCTTCAGAAATTTTATCAGATACTTCTGCAAGAATGCATCGACGAATTACTCCAGAATCCTTCCTTCACTGATTTAATCATGGTTTGCTTCAGAGAATTTTTCAAGAATTCCTCTATGGGTTTAATCAGAAATTCCTCTGAGAATTCATCCTGGGATATATTTAGAGGTGCCTCCAGTGTTTCTTTCCAGGGTTCCTCCAGGAATTTCTCCAGGGATTTCCAAAGGAATATCAACAGAATTTCTTTTAGGTTTTCTGTTCCTTCAGAGATTTTTTCATATCTATATATTCATTCAAGAATTCCACTAGAGATTGCTCCAAAAATTCAATCTGGAACGATTCGAAGTATTTCAGCAGGAATGTTTTCCAGAAACTCTTATACAGAAAATTTTACTAGAGATTAGCTTAAAATTAATCAAGGAGTTCCTAAAAAGACTATACATACAAAACTTCATTTTGGGAGTCCATCCAAAGGTTCCAACAATAATTCGTCCAAAAATTATTGTAGACATAGATTACTCCATATATTTATACAGATTTTTTTCCAGGATTTTGTTGAGAAAGCTTTCCTGGGATTTCCTAATAAATTCCTCATGGTATTGCCTTCGGGATTCGTCATGGGATTTCTTGAGGAATTCCTCCTGGTTTCCTTCAAGAATTCATCCAGAGGGGAATTTCTTCTATGTTTCTTCCAGGGATTATTTTAAATTTTACAAGGATTCCCCCAGGAACACTTTTAACCTCCCAGGACGAGCGCCATCAAGCAACCGAAACTGCACCGTGCTCGCGCTGTATACAAAAAGCGAGATTTTTTGCTAGTGTTGTACTTTTTACAACAGCGCGCGCGCTGAAGGGTGAAAAACTCCTTCAAAAGTTCTTCTTGGAATTCTTTCAGGAACTCCTCCAGTAATTAATCCAGTACTTCCTACAGGAGCTATTTAAGGGTTCCCTTTGGAATTCCACTTAAAATTGCTTCGGGGATTCCTTCTAAAGTTTCTTCAAGAACTCTTCTTAGAATTGCTTCAGAATTTCTCCAAGAATTCCATCTGCGATTTCTTCAGGAATTATTCCTGGTATTCCTCTACATATTCCTCAAGATATTTACCCAAGAATTTCTTCAGGAATTTCCCTTGGATTTTTCCAGGGAATCCACAATGAATTCCTGTAGTAATATCTCTAAAAATTTCTCCAGGAATTCATTTAGAGGATCCTTCAGAAATTCCGCCAGAAATTCCACTAGAGATTTCTCCAGGAGTTCCGCTGGAGATTCCTTCGGGAATTCCTACAGGCATTCCTCTAGGATATCCTCCAGAGATCCCTCCAAGAATTCATACAAGATTTTTTTCAGAGATTCCAAGAAATCCTCCAGGGTTTCCTCAATGCATTCAGGACATCAGGACTTCCTCCAGCCATTCCTCCAGAGATTCCTCCAGTAACTGTTTCCGGGATTTTTCCAAGAATTCCACCAGAAATTCCTACAGAAATTTATCCAGGAATTCTTCAAGGGATTCCTCCAAGGATTTTTTCCAGAGACTCTTGCAGGAATTTCTCCAAATATTTCTCCAGTAATTACTTTAGGGAATCCTCCAATAATTCCACCATTAATTCTCCTAGGCATTCTCTCAAGGATATTTCTTTGGATTCTTGCAGAGATTTCTCCAGGATTTTTTTCAGCGATTCCTTCAGGAATTCTACCAGATATTCCACCAGAAATTGTTCCAGGAATTTCTCAGGAGTTCTTCCAGGAGTTTCTCCTGGGATTGTTTCAGAAATGCAAGCAGGCATTCCTCCAGGATTTAATCCAGGGTGTTTTCTAGAAACTCCTCCAAAAATTACTCCAGGAATTTCTTCAGAGACCCCTCCAGGGACATCATCAGGAATTAATCAAGGATTTCCTTCATAAATTATGCCAGTAATTCATCCAGGAATTGCTCCGGGAAATACTTTAAGGATTCTTTCAGAAATTCTTCCAGGATTTTCTCCAGGAAAACCTTTTGGAATTCTTCCAAGAATTCCACTAAGAATTATTCCAGATTTGCCTCCAGGAATTCCGCTAACATTCATCCAGGAACTTCATCAGGGATTTTTCCAGGGATTTCTCCACAAATTTCTCCAAGGATTCCCTCAGGGACTCTTTCAGAAGCTCTTCCAAGCATTTCTCCAGAAATTATTCTAGAAATTCCTCCAGGGGTTTCTGAGGGATTTTTTTCAGAAATTTCTCCCATAGTTCCTCTAGAGATTCCCCCAGAAACTCATCCACTATTTTTTACAAGAATTCCTCTTGAGATTCCTCCAGGAATTTCTTCACGGATTGCCTCAGCAATTCCCAAAGGAAAATCTCAAGGAATTCCTCCAGGCATACCTCCAGAATTTTATCCAGGAAATTCTCTAGGAACTACTCCAAGAATTTCTTCAGGAATTCCTCCTGTAATTTCTCTAGGAATTAATCCAGGAATTGCTCCTGAACAGCCTTCAGTATTTTCGAATGAGTGTTATCAGTTTCGTACCTTTTGATTCCGCCCTTTTTGCTTATCCTTTGACAGATACGCATATTTCGACTACCACTTATAATCTTCATCAGTGTCAGTTATCCACTGACACTGACACTGAGGAAGATTACAAGTGGTAGTCGAAATACGCGTATCTGTCAAAGGATAAGCAAAATAGGGCGGAATTAAAAGGTACGAAACTGATTACACTCATTCGAAGAGAGTATTCTGCGTAGAGGGTTCGAAAAGTCGGTACAAGATCCTTCAGTATGATAATCAACATTTTTTTCAGGATTTTTTTCCAGAAAATCTTCTGGGGATTTTTTCAGAAATTCTTCTTGGAATACCCTCAGGATTTTTTCAGGAATTCCTCCAGGCATTCCTCCAAGCATTTCTCCAGGAACTTCTCCTGAGAATTCTCCATGAATTGCTTCAGGGATTTCTCCACGAATATCTCCAAGGTTTACCCCAGAAAATCTTTCGAAGATTTCTCCAGGAAATACTCCAGAAGTTCCTCTTAGGATTCTTTCATCAAATCCTCTAGTGATTTTTTAAGAAATTCTTCCAGGAAGTTAATGAGGGAATACCTTCAGGATTCTCACAATTCTTCACATTTTTTTCAAGAATTCTCCCAGGGATTCATTTAGGATTTTTTTGCAAGGATTTATCGAATTCCACTAGAAATTCCTCTAGGGTTTTCTCAAGGGATTTTTTCAGCAATAAAAAAATAATATAAATAGAAATATGTATGAATCTCCCAGAATTCCTCTGGAGTTTTGTCTAGAAATTCATCCAGTAATTCATTCAAAAAATCCTGTAGAGATTCCTCCAAGAATTCCATCATGGATTACTTTGGCAATTCCCACAAGAATGCTTCTAGAAATTCTTTCAAGATTTTATCCGATTCCCTGTTGTGCATTTGGACGAGTCGGACGTGTGCTCCGTATCTCACCACGCGATAGACCTCGTAGAAGTAGAGTTTTTTCCCCCGCAATTGCGGAAGGTTTTTTATATCGTGCGTTCTCCTGCTTGTGCGAAGTGTAGTGTCGCAAGGTGGTATCCAGCGCAACGCGGAAGCGAGGTGCTTGCATCATCGTACATCAAGGTCAACGAATAATCGCATCCAAAAGTCATCATTATCGCCATCATCAGCCCCTCCGTCAACAAAGAGGACGGCGGCGACGGGTGCGAAGGCAGACGCGACGGACAGCTTTACCATCTGCCTGCCTGTGATAAATATCTACCTGCTCCGGTCAGATAAGTATCACTCTTTCGATACACTCTTTTGTCCGCCCAATTTGTTTTGATCGCTTTTGTCTATTGTATCCCCAGTCCACATTCGACCACGTGCTTTTTTTTTGACATCCATAACAGTGGTTCCCAAACTACTGTATACGGGTAAAGGTGTACAAACTGTAAATAACAGAACATTTTTTTTTTGTTTTTTTTTTATTAGCTATTTTTTCTTTTTTTTCAATACCGTTTTTTTGCATCCTACAGGGTGCGCTAAAATAAACATAAGAATTGAATTCGTATATTATTAGCACAAGTTTTTTTTTTTTTTTGCTTTATTTTTTTTTTCTATATATTATTAACATTGTTTGGTTTACAAACCAAACAGTTGTCGTCCTAAGGAAGAAAGTGCACTGTAAATACTTTAAGGTTTTTCTCTTCCCCTTTTGCACTTTTGAGTTATTTTCCATAAATTTGTTTCCACATGGACGATTCGATTGGAGGCGAAACGCCTCCCAATGATATCATTGCTCGTACGCGGTTTTATCAGCCATCTTCGCCTGGGCCTTGGGTTGTCTATTTCCGGCGCAAATGCAAACCATTGAATATGCTTTCGATTTCTCGAGAGCTGACGCGTAAGTATCCTGGGACCGTTATTCACCAAGTGAAAGCATCCAAGCTGCGTGTTACCGCACCTAGCTACAAAGCAGCAAATGAAATTGCTCAACACGAAGCGTTTACTGTTGAATACGCCGTCTATGTGCCAGCACGAGAAGTGGAGGTGGAGGGGAAGATCCTCGACGAAATGCTGACATGTGAGGACATCAAGACCGGCTTTGGTCGATTCAAAAATAGGTCAATTCCTGATGTGGCTATCCTAGACTGTAAACGCTTATCTAAGGTTTCCATGGAAGGAAATAAAAAGGTGTACTCGCCTTCAGCGTTTTTTCGAGTGACTTTTCCAGGTTCCGTCCTCCCGGAATTTGTTGTAATTGATGGTGGTTTTTACCCAGTGCATCTTTTTAGGCCGAAGGTTTTTAATTGTACCAAATGCAAGCAGTTTGGTCACAGTGATAGCTTTTGCGACAACAAGCCCCGTTGTGGCAAATGCAACCAAGCTCATTTGGAGGACTCTTGCACACAGGAAGCGGAAAAATGTAGCTACTGTGGCGGAGATCCACACGACTTGCAAGTTTGCCCGGCTTACAAAAGACGCATTCGAAATGAGAGTCGCTCTATCATAAAGCGCTCCAAACAGACATATGCGGAGATGGTGAAATCTTTTAAAACACCAGATTCCGTGTCTGAATCAGCTGTCCCAGTTGAAAATCCCTATCAGGAGTTGTCTTCCGATGATCAGGACGATGGCGAAACTGATGAGGGTGGATCTCTTTCGGAGGTACACGCACCTGGAAAAAGGAAGTCATCATCTTCCCCGGGATTGCGCCGAAAGGTCTTTTTAAAGTCTTCCCTCAAAAGTTTGCCTAATGATAAAGGAGACGGGGTAAACTTAAAAACTCCGAAGAATCAGGTTCCTCTAGCTTCAGCTCCATGTTGTAGCAAGAACCTGTCACCCCCGTCTCCGCCTGTTAAATACACTTCAAAGAGAAATAATCGACAAGGTAGCAAGAAAAAAGCTACCAAAGTTCCTCGCAGTTCAAGCAAGCCTCCTAGACCCAAGCGAGGACTGTTTACTTTTAGGGTTCTCGTGGATCGCTTATATAATGCCCTCAGCCTTCCAGAAACATTAAGAGGCATTATTGATATGTTTATACCTACAGTAGAAGAATATTTTCGGAATCTGACACAATCATGGCCCCTCCTTGCTGCGATCATATCTTTCGATGGATAATTCATCAAGTGAGGTACAAGATATGATCACTGTGCTACAGTGGAACTGTCATAGTCTAAAACCTAAATTAGACCTGTTTAAGTTTCTGATTCACAACTCTGATTGTGATATTTTTGCCCTTTGTGAAACATGGCTTTCTTCTGAAGATGAACTCAACTTCCACGATTTTAACATTATACGCCAGGATAGAGATGACCATTATGGGGGAGTTCTTTTGGGGATCAAAAAGACTTACTCATTTTATAGAATTCCAATCGCGACTCATCCTGGCGTAGAAATCGTCGCTTGCCAAATAAACGTAAAGGGTAAAGAACTTTGCGTAGCTTCCGTTTACATTCCTCCAAGAATTTCAATTAACCGCCGTCATCTTTGGAATGCGGTTTCTGCACTATCACATCCAGTTTTAATTCTGGGTGATATGAACGCGCATGGTACAGGGTGGGGAGAACCATATGACGATAATAGAGCGGCCATTTTCTATGATTTGTGCGACGATTTCAATTTGAACATTTTAAATACAGGTGAAGTGACACGTATTGCATCTGACGGCAAAGAAAGTCGTCTTGACCTATCACTGGGGTCAAGCTCACTATCATTCGATTGCTTGTGGAAGGTAATCGAGGATCCTCATGGTAGTGATCACTTACCCATTATAACCACCATAAAGCATAATAGTGAAAGGTCAGACCATCCAATTCAGGTTCCTTTTGACCTCACAAGGAATATCGATTGGCAAAAGTATGCAGAAGCGGTATCTTTTGGCATCGAATCATTCAATCCCCTCCCACCTTTGGATGAGTATCGATTCCTGTCTGAACTGATATATAAGAGTGCATTAGAATCACAAAAACGACGTGTTCCAAGTGCAACCTTCAAAAGAAGACCAGCCACACTAGGTTGGGATGATGATTGCACCCAGTTGTATCTTAAAAAATCTGATGCTTTCAAAACTTTTCGTAGGCACGGTACCTCAGATCTTTATCAAGAGTACGCAAAGCTCGAAAGACAGCTGAGAAACCTGCTGAAAGCGAAGAAGCGTAGTTATTGGCGACACTTCATTGAGGGTCTCTCAAGAGAAACTTCAATGACAACGCTTTGGAGAGTGGCTCGCAACATGCGAAACCGCTCTCCTTCTAATGAGAGTGACGAATACTCCAACCGTTGGATATTCAGCTTTGCGAAAAAGGTCTGCCCAGACTCAGTCCCAGCACAACCGATTTCTTGGGAAACATCCCCAAGAGACGGTTCTCTGGACAGACCCTTCACTATGCTGGAACTTTCTATGGCTCTTCTTTCATCAAACAATTCCGCTCCGGGACGCGATATGATCAAGTTCAATCTTCTAAAGAATCTCCCAGATATCGCGAAAAGACGATTACTGGACCTGTTCAACTCATTCATGGAGAACAACATCGTTCCGCATGAATGGAGACAGGCCAAAGTAATAGCTATTCAAAAGCCTGGTAAACCAGCGTCTGATCATAATTCATACCGCCCAATTGCTATGTTATCATGTTTAAGGAAATTGTTGGAAAAAATGATCCTATCACGACTCGATCATTGGGTCGAATCGAATAACTTGCTTTCAAATACACAGTTCGGGTTTCGCAAGGGCAAAGGAACAAACGATTGTCTAGCGTTGCTTTCAACAGATATTCAACTGGCCTTTGCGGAAAAGGAGCAACTGGCTTCAGTTTTCTTGGATATTAAGGGCGCCTTTGATTCAGTTTCCATAGGAATATTGTCAGAAAAACTGCACAATAGTGGACTTCCAGGAATTTTAAATAATTTCTTGTATAATTTGTTGTCAGAAAAACATATGAGCTTCAATCTCGGACAACTGACAACTTCCAGAAATAGTTACATGGGCCTACCCCAAGGCTCATGTTTAAGTCCCTTGCTTTATAATTTTTACGTGAAAGACATTGATAGTTGCTTGGAAGGACAATGCACGCTAAGACAACTTGCAGATGATGCTGTGGTTTCTCTAAAAGGCCCACATGCAGAAATGTTGCAAAGACCATTGCAAAATTCTCTAAATAATCTGTCAATCTGGGCAAGAGATTTAGGGATCGAGTTTGCTCCGCAAAAAACTCAATTGGTTGTGTTTTCTAGAAAGCGGAACCCAGCCCAACTGAAACTCAATCTTTTGGGAATAGAAATCGACCAATCTTTGACTTCGAAATACCTTGGGGTCTGGTTTGATTCAAAAGGCACTTGGGGTACCCAAATCAAGTATTTGGTGCAAAAATGTCAACAAAGGATCAATTTTCTACGCACAATTACTGGAACATGGTGGGGTGCTCACCCGGAAGACCTCATAAAACTTTACAAAACGACTATTCTCTCTGTTATTGAGTATGGCTCTTTCTGCTTCCACTCAGCAGCAAACTGCCACCTAATAAAGTTGGAACGAATTCAATACCGTTGTTTGCGTATTGCTCTCGGCTGTATGCACTCAACGCATAATGCGAGCCTTGAGGTCCTGGCAGGGGTGAAACCTCTCCAGAACCGATTCTGGGAGCTCTCGCTAAGGTTACTTATCAAGTGTGGAGTGAGCAACACACTTGTCATTGAAAATTTCGAAGAAATGCTCAGTCTGAACACTCAATCAAAATTCATGAGAATCTATCTGTTCTACATGTCATCTGATATAAGCCTACCAAGTTATAATCCTCCCCGTGTACACTTCACTAATGACAGTTCCTCTGTTAAATACGATCTGTCCATGAAACAAGCTATTCATGGAATACCAGATCAACTTCGATGTATATCTATTCCTCGCATTTTTAACGAAAAGTACCAAAATGTCAATTCCTGTAAGAGATTCTTCACTGATGGGTCTCGCATAAATGGATCCACTGGTTTCGGTGTTTTCAATGAAAATTTCACCGCCTTCCGCAAACTTCAGGAACCTTGTTCGGTTTATGTTGCTGAGCTGGCAGCAATCAACTTCGCTTTGGGGATGATTTCCAACATGCCCGTAGACCATTTCTTCATCTTCTCGGATAGCCTTAGTTCGATTGAGGCACTCCGGTCGATGAAACCTGTAAAACATTCATCTTACTTTCTTACAAAAATAAGGGAGCAGATGGGTGCACTGGTCGAAAGATCATACAAGATTACCTTTGTATGGGTCCCCTCACATTGCTCAATTTATGGCAATGAGAAGGCGGACTCTCTCGCAAAGGTGGGCGCACAGGAAGGTGGGATCTATGATAGAAGAATTTCACATGATGAATTTTTCCATTTTGTTCGCCAGAGTTCTCTTCAAAGTTGGCAAAATGATTGGCGAGATGGCCAGCTGGGACGGTGGTTACATTCCATTATTCCTAATGTTTCTTTGCGAGTGTGGTGGTATGGTCTGGATGTAAGTCGCAATTTCATTCGCGTGATGTCAAGACTTATGTCCAACCATTACTCGCTAGACGCGCATTTACACAGGATTAACCTCGCGTTGAGCAATGTTTGTACTAAGTGCGGTTCCGGTTATGATGACATCGACCACGTAGTTTGGCAATGCCCGGATAATAACGCCTCCAGAGCGCTACTTTTGGATACCCTTGAGGCCCGAGGTAGACAACCCTTTGTTCTTGTGAGAGATGTGTTGGGGACCCGCGATGTCACATACATGGGATGTATTTTCGACTTTCTTCGCTCTGCTGGTATAAAAGTTTAATTTGCTTGTGTTTTCTTCTCCAGTTTTTTTTTCTCTGTTTTGTCCTCTTTGTGTTACCAAGCTGCTCCTGGCCATCCGGAAAACCAAGTCCCACAACAAGTTGGTACCAACACCACAAGGCACCGAATACGCTAGCAAGATGCGATTCACCCCCGGATGAGCAGCAGTGAAACCTTTGGCCCAATCCTTACCCTGTCCATCCCTCAAAATGTGACCTTCTAACCTCGAGCTGCCACGAGTACCCTGGCTTCCACCCATTACTAACAGATATCATTAAAAAGTTATTACTCTGTATAATGTATACTATTAAGTACAAAGAAAGATCCTCGGCTCCGTAAAGCGTTATACGCGATTGAGCCCCAAATAAACGAACTAGATAAAAAAAAATAAAAAAAAAAAAAAAAAAGATTTTATCCAAAAACTCCTCCAGGAATTCTTTCAGCAATTACCCCAGGAATTTCTTCATGAATTCCTTCAGGATTTGGTCCTGGACATCCTTCAGAAATTATGTCAGCAATTCCTCAAGGGATTCCTACAAGAATTTCTCCAGAAATTTCATCAGAAATTGCTTTAGGGATTCCTCCAGAGATTTCTCCATGAATTTTTCAAGGTTTCTCCCAGGGATTCCTCCACGAAATCCTTCGAAAATTCCTTCAGGAAATCCTGTAGAAGTTTCTCCAAGGATTCCTCCAGGAAATCCTCTAGGGATTTCTTCAGAAATTCTTCCGGGAAATTCTCCAGGAATTTTCCAGGGATTCCTCCAGGTTTTCCTCCAGGAGTTCCTCCAGAGATTTTTTCAGGAATTTCTCAACAAATTTCTTCAAGAATTTTCTCGGGGATTCCTTCGAGGACTTATCCAAGAATTTCTCCAGAAACTTCACCAGGAATCCATCCCTCCAGGAAATACCCCAGGAATTTCTGCAGAAATTCCTCCAGGATTTTTTTTATCTTTATTAAAGAGACTTTCAGCCCTCGGCTGGTTCGTCTCTAGTGGTAGATGGATCTTAAGGGGCCATCTCTAAAAGTGAGAAAAAAAATACAGAGTTTAAGTACAATAAAGGGCGAACACGATGAAATTGCCATACAGAAAATATTGTATAACTTTTGATTGCGTTCGCTAAAATAGCTAATTTTTTTACCATGAATAGTATATTATGTGTAGCAAAAACCATACAATTTTCATTAAAATCGGTTGAGTAACGGCGGAGATATCGTTGAAACAAGGAAATTGCCACTTGAGAATCTTGTACAAACAAACATTTTGGAAAATATCACTTTATTGCCGTTTCAACGCTGGCGCCAAAAATACTGAACCGATTTCAATGAAAATTTTTTTGTACGTAAAGTATGTATGTAGAAGTAGTTTGTCAAAATTTCATTCAATTTGATCATACCGTTAAAAAGTTATAGCCATATATGTCGCACTATGTCACAATAAGCAGATGTGGTTTTTGGTATAGTGAAATTCAAACTGCTCTTACTTTGAAAGTACTCAACAAAAATGGCTGAAATTTTCACTGTAAACAGTTTAACACAACAATTTTACAGTGTCAAAGTTCTATAAAAATCGGGACAGTGTTACCAGTTCTACAGTCAACATAGTGCACGCGGAATTAAAAATGGTCAAAAAGTACCTAAAATTTACCTTGAAGCGATTTGAGCTTTGGATATTTACTAGAAAAAGTACTGAATCGATTTCGATCAAATTTTTACCACTTAATTGATACTATGTTAAGAATATCGAGTGAAATTTTCAAACGTTTTGATGAGGTAACAAAAAAGTTATAGCCTTAGTAATTTTTTGAAATGAGTGTACAAGTTTTCTAAAATCTCATTTTATGATATCGACAATATATGCGCCAATACTCAACCGATTTTAATGAAAATTTTATGGTATTAGCTACACATAATATACTATTCATGGTCAAAAAAATTAGCTATTTTGACGAACGCAATCAAAAGTTATACAATATTTTCTGTGTGGCAATTTCATCGTGTTCGCCCTTTATAGAAAAGGATAGAAGCCAGAAGGGCTGATCCCAATGGTTGTTTTAACAAATTATCGGTTCGTTGCTGTCGTCTTTGGTTGTCCTTCTGAATGCCCTCCTCCAGGAATTGCTCCTGGACATCCTTCAGAAATTATGTCAGCAATTCCTCCAAGTATTTTTCTAGGAAATCCTCTAGGGATTTCTTCAGAGATTCTTCCAGGAAATTCTCCAGGAGTACTTTTAGAAATTTTACAGAGATTCCTCCAGAGTTTTCCAGGGATTTCTCCACGAATTTCTCCAGGGATATTCCCAGAAAATCCACCAGGAAATCTTCTAGAAATTCCTCAAAGGATTCTTCCAGGAAATCCTTCTGGAATTTCTTTAAGGTTTTTTATTGCAGAAAATTCTCCAGTAATTCCTCCCAGAATTCCTTCGGAGATTTCACCAAGACTTCCTCCAGAAGTTCTCCCAGGGATTGCTCCAAGAATCCATCTAAGAATTTCTCTAGGTATTACGCCAGGAATTTGTTCAGAAATTTCTCCAAGCATTCCTCTAGGATTCTCTCTAGATTTTCCCAGAAATTTATTCAGGGGTTTCTCCAAGAATTCCTCCAGAAATGTATCTAAGATTTTCTCTGGGAATTCCTTTCTTCTGATTTTTTCTAGGAATTTCTCCGGGATTTTCTCCTAAGAGTCCTCCAGAAATGCATCTAGGATTTCTTCATGAAATCTCTTTAGAAATTTCTCTAGGTATTCCTCCCATAATTTATCCAGGCATTCCTACAGGTATACTTTCAGAAATTCTCCGGGAATTCTTCAGGCAATACTGTAGGAATTGCTCCTGGGATTCATCCAGGGATTTAGCCAGGAAGTCTTCCAGGGATTGCTTCGGTGTTTCTTCCAGGCATTGGTCCAGGAATTCTTCAGAAATTCCTCTCAGGTTCTCTCTAAAAAGTTATTCAGGAGTTCCATCGGAAATTTCAGAAATCCTTCAATCATCTTTTCAGGAATGTATGTTCCCAAGAACTTCTCCAGTATTACCTGAAATACATCAGGAATTTCAAGAGCAATTCCTCCAACGAATAGCATTGGCAGATAATTTAAAAAAGACGCATACAGAAACCAGGAAATTCTAGGTGAGTCCTCAAAAGCGTTATAATTTCTTATTAATGTTTAACAAAAAAATCATTGCAAAATAATGCACGGATAAATAAAAATTCTTGAACTTCCAGAAACTGGTCACCGCTACCAGCACCACGTTGATTTGTGTAGATCAGGCGGAGCATGACTGCTGAAGGGTTAAATAATGCTTTAAGAATATAATGTTATTAAATTCAATTTCATTGTTTTGCGTTTACCAATAAAAGCTAGTAGGTATAAATTCTTGCCCCCCTCTGACCGAAAAGCTGGCTACGCCCTTGCCCGCCCACCGTAGCCTCTCGATTTTCGCGGTATGGACGATCGTTGGCTCTCTCAGCAGCTGATGCAGCTCGTGGTTCATTCGCCTTCTCCAAGTCCCGTCTTCCATCTGCACTCCGCCGTAGATGGCACGCAACACCTTCCGTTCGAAAACTCCAAGGGCGCGTTGGTCCTCTGCTCGTAGGGTCCATGTTTCGTGCCCATAGAGGACTATCTACAGCGTTTTGTAGATAGTCAACTTCGTGTTACGGCGAACTTTATTCGATCGTAGAGTTCTGCGGAGTCCAAAGTAAGCACGATTTCCTGCCACAAAGCGCCTCTGAATTTCTCTGCTGGTGTCGTTGTCGTCGGTCACCAGTGAGCCCAAGTACACGAATTCTTCAACCGCCTCGATTTCATCACCGTCGATATAAATTCGGGGTGGCGGGCGCGGTGATTCCTCCCTGGAGCCCTTTGCCATCTACTTTGTCTTCGACACATTATTAACTAATCCGATTCGCCTGGCTTCACTCTTTAGTCGGATGTACGTTTCCGCCATCGTCTCAAATTTACGAGCTTTAATATCAATATCATCTGCGAAACCAAGCAACTGAACGGAGTTCATGAAAATCGTTCCACTCGTGTTTATCACCGCTCTTCTTATTACACCTTCTAAAGCAATGTTGAACAGTAAGCACGAAAGACCATCACCTTGCCGTAACCCTCTGCGAGATTCGAAGGGACTCGAGAGTGTCCCTGATACTCGAACTACGCACATCACTCGATCTATCGTCGCCTTGATCAATCGTATCAGTTTATCCGGGAATCCGTATTCGTGCATAATATGCCATAGCTGTTCTCGATCGATTGTATCATACGCCGACTTGAAATCGATGAACAAGTGATGTGTGGGCACGTTGTATTCGCGGCATTTCTGCAACACCTGGCGGATGGCGAACATCTGGTCCGTTGTAGCGCGTTCACTCATGAACCAGCCTGATATTGCCCCACGAACTCTCTTGCAATCGGTGATAGTCGGCGGCATAAAATTTGAGAGAGTATCTTTTAGGCGGCGCTCAGTAGTGCAATCGCGCGGTAGTTCCCGCCCTTTCTGCAGATGGGGCACACGATACCTTCCACCACTCCTCCGGTAATACTTCCTCCTCCTAAATCTTGGTAATGACCCAGTGTAGTGCTCTCACCAGTGCTTCTCCACCTTTTTTAGAAGCTCGCTTGGTAGTTAATTTGTTCCAGCGGCATCCTTATTTTTCAACCAGCTAACCTCCTCTTCAATCTCTTGGAGGTTAGGGGCTGGAAATCTTTCGTCCTGCGCACGTACTCCTAGATCTGTTACCACGCCACCTTCGGTACTTGCAACGTCGTCGTTGAGGTGCTCATCGTAATGCCACCACCCAAGTAACACCATTAGTTATATAATTGTTTAAAAGTCACTTATCAGACCTAGTCCGATGTTTTTTTCTAGCATTTTATACGTTTTATCGAATACTTATATATTCAAAACAGCACAAAAAATGGCGGCTTATAAAACATCTTGCAAGTTAGATAAGATGTATCTCAATACATATATTTAACAAATAATGACGTTCAAAACATGCTTCAACTAAACTTTTGTGTATTGATTAGTTATTATAAAGTCAATTGTTAGTAAATAAACCCGCAAAACGCACATATTATACAATCGCATTCTATGTTGGAATATAGCTATTTTCAAGATATTTACCCATCAGAAAGCATTTATATAACATGTTGAACCAACTTAAGTCATAACTATATTTTTGCCATTTATATAACGTGCAGAATTCATTTATAATACACACTAATGAGATTGCGCACTATGTGTTACGTCGCTTGGCAGAAGAGCGATTGAAATTGAAAATGTTTATCAGAATAATTAGTAAATTCGTTTTTCGGTTCCATCCCTAAAAATGGTTGGCTTGTGATGAAGTGTATGGACCTACATAATAATTTTCGAATAAGTAGTTATGAAATGGATGACAGTCAATAATAGTAATGCTATTTTGCATGCCGTTCAAAATTCATGGTGAAAGTTCTGATTCTACCCACTTAATATTCAAGCGCCATTCCATTGAATTGAGATGTGTTTCATGAAACAACAAAATTGATGATAATTTGTTAAATCCTCACGACGATTCAATATGGCAGGCCTAGTGGCAGGCTGTTCTTGAAGCTTACACTGCCACTCAAAAGTGTTAAGAATAGTTCATGTGTCAATCGGTATTTAAGTAGAGCCAATGACTTGTTATTAAATGAGGCTTAAATTTAAGTAGATTAAAGTATTTTATAGTTAAAAAAGCTGTTTCGGGTAAATAACCAATTTTTACGTGTATATATTACATATATAAATTTTTATACTCATATTTTTATCCGGTACTGTCTTCTAGATAATTGTACTAGCAGATTTGGGCATAGATAAAATAACGTTAAAACAACATCATTAAAACTATACAGACTCTGAAAGGTGTTGTAATAACGTATTTAATACGTCTAGATATCATCTTTTAAACATACTTACACATTAGCTGTGATAATGTTTTGCGAAAATCATTAATACAACATAAATAGAACTTGAAATGAACTTGTTCCTTCAGCTGGACTTCATCTGTCAAAACATCAAAACATTATTGTTATTGGTTTGTTTTGAACATGGTCCATCAGCTCGTCAACATTTTGTCCGCTCCGTATTCCACGGGAACGTAAGTTCACAATGACCATTGGATGGATTCGCGTTTGGATGGTTCGTGCATGGCCGCTTATAACTATCTGCAGCACGCAGAAAATTGGCCAACAACTCTATGTGAAAGATAACGTGGCAACACGTCCGGATTGGCTAGACGAGATTCCGGTGAAGGTGAAGCCCACTGGTGGTTCAGTTTGTCATCGGCCACACAACCCTGAGGTAAGAGTGATATTTATGTCACAAAAGTTCAGCTTATTGGACGCAGTGGCTTAAATTCCCCAACAGGGGAGGAAAAAAAAAGAGTGATATTTACGCCTGAGTTCGGAGGATTTACATATTTAGAATATCTGTTGTGGATCGAAAATGAAGATAGTGGAGTGGTGTCAAGGCAGAGATGTTAACCCTCTGTTTTGAAAGGTTTTATCACAAGAACAGCGCGATATGCGTAATATGCTTGGTAAGAAATTTACGGGAAAAGGTCAGTAGAACACAAGAGAATTCAGTTATGCTGATGCTGAGATGTTTGTTGGAACTCAACTGCAGTGCTCGGAGTCAGTTCCTTTGGCTAACTGATTATTTTTGAGCTTTTTATTTTTATTTTTGTGATAACTTGTACATTTCATGCTCTATTGATGTTATATAGCTGTGAAATTTACTTTTTTCGAACATAGTAAATCCGATAAAATATTTTTTCTGTGGGTTATCGATCAACTAAACAAGAGCTTTATTATAACACAAGATGTATTATTACTCGCTTATACAACATTTATACAACATCTTTTTATTTTTTCATTTTTCTAGATGTTTTCTGTGTTGCTTGGGCAACACCTCTTGACCACCTCACGCTCGCTCATGAGAATATTCCCGTGATTGTCTCGGCACATGTCGGCTTGTGGCACAAAGCCTCTGCGCGAGCCTCGTAGAACTTTCGTGTGTCCTTAGCGCGGTACAGCTCTTCCATCGCTTCGCGATCTCGTTCTTCCTGCTGGCGCTTCTTCATCCGGAAGACTGAGTTCTGCCTGTTCCGCGCTTGTTTGTAACGTGCCTCATTCGCTCTCGTATGGTGTTGCAGCATTCTCGCCCATGCTGCATTCTTCTCGTTTTTCAACTGTTCACATTCGCCGTCGTACCTGTCGTTTCTGTGATTCGGAGTCGCGAAGCCTAGTGCTGTAGCCGAGGTACTACCTATGGCGGATCGGATGTCCCTCCAGCCATCTTCAAGTGTAGCTGCGCCAAGCTGCTCTTCCGTTGGTAGGGCCACTGCTAACTGCTGCGCGTAGTCTTGAGCCACTTCTACGTTACGAAGTTGCTCGATGTTCAGCCGCGGCGTTCGACTTCGACGCGTGGTGATAACTGTCGAAAGTTTTGAGCGCATGCATACAGCGACTAAGTAGTGATCCGAATTTATATTCGCACTGCGGTATGTGCGGACGTTGGTTATATCTGAGAAGAATTTACCGTCGATTAGAACGTGGTCGATTTGGTTTTCTGTTTGATGGTCGGGTGATCTCCAGGTGCCTTTGTGCATATCTTTGCGAGGGAAGAAGGTGCTTCGGACTACCATACCATAGATATGGTCCACAGCTTTACGAGAAGGCATTGGTTGCAAAAGCAGTTACGCCCTTTTGAAATGTTGGTGCCGAACTGAAGTCAGAAGGACAACAGTGCCCAGCCTGCATTACCAGCAAATCACACAACTCCTAGCTGGCGGTCTTTGTCATCACTTGACCCGTGGAAACATGAGGTAGGAAATTGTGAGGACCAGAGCTATGTTGGACGCTCTTCTTATCGACTCACCGTTCTGAAGCCTAATTCAGCTCCTCAATTTGAGTTCGACAAGCGATTACTATCTATGACCTAGAGTAGGCTTTAATTCTTTAATATCAGCCTAACTATCTGAACAGAAGTATATTACTTTGCCCATTACGTGCTGCTGAAGTGCTGATTGCACTCCGCACATAAGAGCAAAGATTTCGGCCTGAAAAACGGTGCAGTGTCTACCAAGTGAGTAAGACTGATACAGCCTTAGCTCACGAGAATAAACACCAGCACCTGCTCGACCTTCGAGTAGGGAGCCATCAGTGTAACATACGATGCCGTCTGAAATACTTCTTTCCAAATATCCAGATGTCCACTCTTCCCGGGAAGGGAATTTCGTGGAAAATGTCCTATACGGAAAATTACAAGCAATTGTAAGATCACTTGGAGCAAGAACAATTTTGTCCCAATTCACCAAAAGTGAAAACAACGAGGTGTGTGTTGATGTGCGGTTCACAGGAGTTTCCTCTAGTAGACCGAGTACCCGTAGACGGTAAGTGCAAGAAAGTGCTTCTTGTTTGAGATGAATGTGTAGTGGGGCAACGTCAAAGAGAACTTTGAGCGCTGCCGTGGGAGTTGAAGAGAACGCTCCAGACATCGCCATTAAGCACATCCTTTGGAGATGGCCTAATTTTGATTGGACCGCTCTCACTTCGCCCTTTTGCCACCACACAAGACATCCATAAGCCAATATTGGCCGAATCACAGTTGTGTAAATCCATTTGATATACTTGGGTTTTAGACCCCAAGTTGTACCAAAAGTACGCCGGCATTGCCCGAAGGCCATACAAGCTTTCTTGATTCTGAACTCAATGTGAGGTGTCCAGGAAAGCTTGGAATCAAGAATGACTCCAACGTACTTTACCTGTTCAGTCACATCGTTTTCAGAATCAAAGAGACGCAAAGGTCGAATGCCATTCCGGTTTCGCCTTTCCGTGAAAAGAACAATAGATGTTTTACTCGGATTAACCGAAAGGTCATATTGGCGACACCAACCTTCAACTACCTGAAGGGCGCTTTGCATCAGGTCGAAAAGGGTGGTGTGGTGGTACACATACCAACTAACAATGCTAGGTAGTCGACAAAACCATTGCTCGTGTTTATGGCAATGGCACATATTTCCCAAATGGAGGAGAACGCGACTCTGGAGCCGACCTACTGATACCAGATACCTGAAGGAGTGAAGGGGTGTTTCAAGGGGTTTCATAGGCGGTTCAAGGCATTTCAAGGCGTTTTGAAGGTCTCCCAAGTAACCATGAATCCTGAACAGTGAGAGTAATAGCTGAGCATTGGCTGATCAATGAGAGACTGAATACAATGATTGCTGAATATTGGTCTGAACCTTTCAAGTCAGCAATACATAGATGATTAAATATAAAGTTGAATAGAATATTATTCATCTGTATAATTATATATGATTATAATCAGCTTTAAAACATACACCAATATGTAGAATTAATCACCTCTTGTTCAACCGTCAATCAAATAATTTCTGACAACTGACCCAAAACAAGTTTTTTTTGTAGAGTCCACATCGCTTCTTCAGCCTGAATACAGGCTTAGTTCAACTCATGTGCTTGATTGTTCAGACACAACAAGAACAAGTAATGCTTTAGTGTTCAAGGATATGTATACAATGAATTAACTACATCGGCTGTTTTCCTACTCTTCACATCGACCAATGTGGCGCTAGCTTCTATGCGCGAAAAATCGCTAAAAGTAAATCGCAAAAATATTGTATGGCGAATATGGTTGTATACCATTTCACCGAAAACCATTTCGCGGAATTTTTTTTCGCGGTGTAACATTTCGCGGAATGCACCATTTTGCCGAATTCTATTTCGCGGAACGACTTTTCACGGAATGTACTGTTTCGCGGAATACCATTTCGCGGAATTTAATACTTTGCAAATGATAATGTAATAACACATTATTTTCTCTGCTAAACTTCACTAGCTCCATCACCGATTCATGCGCAATCATAATCACCTCAGCTCTACGATTGTACTAATTGATGTTAAATCTGTTACTTTTCTGAACAAAAATTTACCTTCTTTGATTCGTAGGCTGTTCCTGCTATGGCTTATATTGCTAACTCTTTCAGAGTTTTTGATTTCCTTAAAATAAGTCTGTTCTTTCCAGTAACGTTGTTGATTGCTGACTGAATTGTCAAATTTTTCATCATTTACCTTCTTCTCTTCAAAGGCTGTTCATGTGGTGTGTAGTTTTAAATGATCAAATTGATATCTCTATAAGAAATTTGACCTTCTTTTGATAATAGGCTGTTCTTCAAGTTTACTGTTAAAAATGTTGGCTAGTGACCAAACTGCTTATCTGAGATTTTTTATTCTGTCAAAAATGGGCTGATCTGTAGAGTAACACCACAGACAAACACACGTATCACTTGGAACAAAATGCGATAAAAATTAACGTCACGAAAACATAATCGCCCAATGCTAATTACGCTGTGGTTCGCAAACCCACTGAGTAGATGGCGGTAGTTAGCATACGTCAAATAGGAGTAGAAACGATACAAGTGCCATGAGCAAGCGATTTGCGAACTACAGAATATTTGAATAATCCGTTAAAAAGGGAAACGATGGGAAGTGAGTATAGTGAGACGCCTGTTTGTCTGTGGTAACACTGCTGGTGAGTTTTTTGGTGGCCAGGCTGCTGACGTTAGAGATTTATCCTTCTTTAAAACAAGGGCTGTTCATTCAAGTTGCACTGGAATAGATAACTCCACCTTTATTATTAACTCTGTGTGAGATATGTTCTTTAGATCTTTCGAGGCCTATTATCTTATTGATCTAACATCTATTCAGCCCAATGATTCTTCGGCCCAAAGTCAATTCAGTGTAATATCCTTTGGCCTAATGACCCAGAATCATAATTCAGGAACTGAATCTGCTTATCAGCTTCCACACTTTCACCTTTATCGATTGAATGCATTGTAATTATGCCAAAATGTTGCTATTTGTAAACAGTGTGAATCCTTAAGCCAAGTAACACTCCTTAGTGATAACTTTACCAAATTTCTCTTTTATTTATTGTTTGTATGTTCTAACTAACTCAAACTGTTGTAATAGATATTAGAAAAAATCTCATTTTTGTATCACAGGTTTTTCCATCTTTCAAACAAACGCTGTTCTTAACAGATATGCTGTTATGTTTAATACGAAACTGTTCTTTCATAAATTGTATGCATTATACCTATTTTGGCATAACTGCTAAATTAATATTATCAGAGAATTTCCCTTCTTCCATACATAGGCTGTTCTTTCAAATTATACTGCTACAAAAAATAATTTTTGATATTTCCGTATTCCATCTTTCATGTGCTGATTTGAATTTTGAATCTCATCATGATGCTGTCTCTCGATAAGTTAAATTGTTTGCTCTTATTAACGATTTTCCGCGAAACGGTACATTCTGCCAAATGGTTTTCGGCGAAACGGTGCATTCCGCGAAATGGTTCATTCCGCCAAATGTCATTCCGCGAAATGTTACACCGCGAAAAGGAATTCCGCGAAATGGTTTTCGGCGAAATGTTATACAATCGGCGAATATCATTTAAAAGCAAATTTATCGAAGTGGAATACATTATTCGAAAATATATTTGGTAGTAGTTGTGCACAATGGTGACTACTATTAAGCCTACCAAATATGTTTTCAGTAAAAGCTTTCTATTTCAAGTAATTCAAGTTGAGATGCTTCCTTTCACCATACAAAATAAAATTGATTTACTCCTGCTGATCAACTGTGGGTGTGCGCCAAGCGGGTAGTCCATTGTGTGTGGTGTAGGAACTTAGGTGAGTGACCATAAACCTGGAGGCCCGAGTTGAATTCCGAGTTTTCCCATAGATAATTGATACATTCCTAGATATCTCTTCTGGAAATAAAAAGCCGCAAATGGTAAATATAATGTTACGAAAATTTTTAATGAACCACAAATCAGCTATAGGTTGTAAAAATCACCAAAATTAGATGTTTAGGAGCTGAATAAATGATAATACCTCTTGTGCTCAGCTCAGCTTTTATTCAAGTGAAGGGTGCATTAAAATAGTTGGAAAAACATTTGTACAGTATCAAATTGTTTAATACCTGGGCTTTCCAGTGGTTTTAAGAGCTTTTGATAGCATTACAGGGGCGTTTCAAGATGTTTTCAGGAGCGTTTCAGGGGGCCTTTGTAAAAGGAGTTCCAAGGGGTTTAAAATACATATGAAACTAGCTGTACCCGGCAAACTTTGTCTTGCCTACTGCGTTTTTTGACGTTTCAAGTTTCTATCCAAGACCAAGTCCCCGGTCACAAAATGTATGGAAGGTCGATTTTCAAAAACTCTCAATTTTTCCATGTTTTTTGCCTCATAAACCTTCCTTGGGTGAAAACTAACAGAACAAAACTAAGGCGATCAAAATCGGACCTTCCGTTCGCAAGTTATGGGCGGTCCCACGTATGCCACTGCATTTTTATATATATAGATAGATTGATTATGATGATTTAAAGGGCATTTCAAATGAATTACGAGGATTTCAAGAATATTTCAATTGGACTATGGAGGTTTTAAGGACGTTTCAAGGCATTTCAGGGCCGTTTCAAGACATTTTCAGGGTTTTAGTGAAGGGATCTCTGAAAATCTTCGGAAACTTCCTGAAGTGGCTCAGAAATTCCCCCCAAAACTTCCACGGACCCCATGAAACACACCTGAGACCCTCCAAAACGCTTTCGTAACGTTTCTGAAATTCCTTTGAAACTTCATGAAATTCCTCTGAAATCTCCCTAACACCTCTGAAATCCGCCGAAAATGCTCTAAATCTTCCTAAATACCTCCAGGACCTCCCCTTAATCACTCTTTTAAACGCCCCTGAATCTTCGTTTGCTCTTCCCTTTAATCACCCTCTGGCCGCCTTTGCCATAATAACTGTCACTATGTTTGATGACGTAGCAACCCGGAAGTCAGAAGCAATCGTTAAACTAATCACATCCTGCATCTTTGACTTCAATAAACCACACGTTGTTAATACAAGCTCTGCGTTTATAAAAGGTTATGGGCACCTCTACGAGAGAAGCTGTGTGTAGTATTCCACAATTCGACGGTGGTGCAGGTTTCCAGCACTGGAGCTTCCGAGTCAAAATGTTCTTGGACTCCGTGGGCGTTTTGAACACGATTACGGAGGATGTACCCGAAGCACCGACTGAGAAGATCAAGTTTGAGGATCAAGATCGGAAGGCGAAGTCGTTCATCGTCAGTTTTTTGGCAAACGAATGTCTGGCGATTGTCTGTGAGAAGCGTACGGCCAAAGAAATGTGGAAGGCGCTCGAGAACACTTTTGCGAAGCGGTCGATCAGCACTCAAAACCTGGTGAGGAAGAAACTGAATCGTTTGAAGCTCAAGGACGGTGATTCCGTGAGGGCGCATCTCCTGGTGTTTGAAGACCTGATCCGGCAGTTGAAGACTGCAGGCGCAAGAATCGAGGAAGCCGACTTGGTCATTCTGCTTTTCCAAACCCTTCCGGATACGTTTGACCCCTTGGTGACAGCACTTGAAAACATCCCTGAGGAAGAGCAAATTTTGGAGGCCGTGAAGCAAGCACATAGATGTCAAACACCATTTCAGCAGGGATCATATTGCTGCAGGACGAATCCAAGTGAAGGCTGTCGGTACTCAAGAACAATTAGCTGATGTTTTCACCAAGTCCCTGGACCCTGGAACGCTCAACGAGATGCGAAGGAATCTAGGGCTCAACGATTGAGAGGGGGTGATGACGTACCAACCCGGAAGTCAGAAGCAATCGTTAAACTCACAGCAATCCTACTTCTTTGTCTTTTACTTATTCTTGTCATTCCCAAACCAACTATTCAATAAACCACACGTTGTTAATACAAGCTCTGCGTTTATAAAAATGTTTTACATTAGGGGCTGTTCATAAACCACGTAGACCAAAATTTGGCCATCTCAGACCCCCCCTTCCCCTCGTAGACTTTTATCCATACAAATTTTTTGAAATTTGTATGGAGCGTAGACTTTGGTCAGACACCCCCCCCTTCCCCCAAAAAGTCTACGTGGTTTATGAACGGCCCCTTAGGGTCTTATACCATTTGGGCAAGTGTACCTATTTAGGGCACTTACCGCTATAATTAAGACAATTTCAAACCGATTGATTTGAGTTTTTGTAACAAGTAAGATACTGTACGTGCCTAATCCAAATTTTAAGTTTGTTCTAAGATTTATGTAAAACTAGCTGTCCCGGCAAACGTTGTCTTGCCAAGCTATGGTGGTTTGACAACTGTTGAGCTCATAGTGTCACCGCACTCTAGATTGGCTTGATTTCGATCGTGTTGATTTCCTTCCCAGCTCATGAAAAATCAATACTTCATCAATTTTCTTACTTTTCTAGTTGATTTTCCTAACTTTTTCTACATATAAACACAGCCACCATGAATACGAATCGAACCGTGCAAGAGTCTTGCTAATCGGTTCATCCGTTCCGGAGTTTTGTTGCCTCAAAAGAACCTCAAACTCATTTTTATATATATTGAAATACCAAGGAGATCCAAGTTGGCTTCACCGCGAACTGACGTGCCTTTTTCGCTTGTCGCGTTTATTTTCGTGTTCCTCGTTTCCGCGGATTCGATGGTGATTTTACTTGCGCTACGCCACCCGGATTACGTGTTTTCCACGGATGACAAACGTAAAAAGTGAAATAGCAAAAACTGAGTGTGTAAACCGACCGAAAAGTATACGAAAATAAGCAGCGAAACCAAGTGAAATTTACAAGGAAAAAGTTGAATCCGCGCCGGGAAGCGCATTTTTAACTTGCGCAATCTTCGGCTGTGCGGATGTGCGGTAGTGATCGGTGGCGGTAGGTGGTAGCAGTTTCATCGATTCTTCGTAGGGCTCAGTTTTCCGTCGAATGTTTTCATATGTTGTGAGGCGCGTCTCTCGTGAATTGCCTTCCCTTTCCGCTTCTTGCTGTAGAGTTCGTTAGCGGTCAAGAACACGGCGACGATTCACGAGTGAGTGATGAAGCGGCGTATTGTTCCAATGATGACTGACTGCGTGCGCGACGATGGTGAAACGAGGAGCAAGCCTGACTACGCTGTAATAACGTCCCCCTGAACACCGAGCAACAGCAATTTCCAGATAAATCGGTGAGACCGTTTCAAACTAGGTATACCTTTTTTCCCTTAAGGCGAAACTGGAAGCGTTTCCTCACTTTTTCGTTTTTGATTTTTTATTAACTAACGAAGCAATATTTTCAAAATCGGTTTTCGTACACATGTAGAGTATGGATCAAGGTATCTTCTGATTTTTTTTTGTAGTGGAAAATGTTTTTCGTTTCTACGGAAACCATTTTTGAACAAAATTTCACAAAAAAATGGTTTCTGCAAAAAAATGGAAAACATTTTCCACCTCAAAAAAAAAATCAGAAAACACCTAGATCCATACTCTACATGTGTACGAAAACCGATTTTGAAAATATTGCTTCGTTATTCAATAAAAAATCAAAAACCGAAAAAATGAAAAAATGCTTCCAGTTTCGCCTTAAGGGGGCATTCATGCGTTTTTAATTACGCAACGCTTTCCTCGCACCCAGTTTGATTCATTTCAGAGAGCCAGTAAAGGCGCTTAAGCCTAGGCATAAGGGCCAGGAGACGGACCAAATACCTGTGCTCCATCCCAGGAAGAGAAGGACCAAGGGGTGACATTAACCTTCTTAGCATCGTCACCCCCATCGATTTTCACTTATTTTGCTTTCTCAAAAGCTGAGTGGTTGGTACGAGATGTCCCCACTTAATGGCTTTATTGTAAAAACAATAACGCTGCACAGTAGGCCTGGCCGCTTTAATGCTTGTAATGCATTTCCAATGTACTGCAAACATTAATAATGACAAGAAAAATGATAGAATTCGTCGATTCTACCGTTTTCCAGGATTCTTTCAATGAATGGCTGTGTATGTGTAGACTAGACTAGACTAGACTAGAGTAAGATACTGTACGTGCCTAACTCTATAAAAAAATCAAATCAATCCGTTGGAAATTGACTTAATTATAGCGGCAAGTGCCCTAAATACAGGGGATAGACAAAATGATCGGGACAGGCAAAATTTTGACTTTTCAAAAAATGTTCAACTGGCTGTAATTTTTCGAAAAGTACATCGAATATTCTTAAATGTTTACTGTAAGTTCATCAACTAGTTGTGTACCAGTGGTACAAATTTGGAAAAGATCGGGCCATTCTCCACGAAGTTATAAAGATTCTAGGAAAAGGTGAAATTATCCGGTAGCCAACTTTGAGCTGTTTTATCTCCGGATTCAATGTACCGAATGCTATGAAATTTTGACCATTTATGACTTATATAATGAGTTATGAGAAACCGTTGACTTAAGTTAAAATTCTTAACACGGAGGAAAATTACAATGATTAGATTTTTTTCTAATAAAACTCCAAATTATCCAAAACTTTAACATCGTTTCAAAATTCAAGATGCAAATTATAGTTCATTTAACTTCCCTCGAATTCACATATATATGAATGTGTTTTCAAAGAAAGTAACAACAAATCCACCAACAAATTGAAAAAGTTATGGAAGACATATTAAAAATAGACCAATTTGCTAAAAAATCGTGAAAAAATAAAATCGCATTCACTTATTTTTTTGTAGAAAATTTTAAGTTAAGTCAAATGTTTTTCAGAGTTTATTATATAAGTCATGAATGGTCTAAATTTCATTGCAATCGGTTCATTAAATCCGGAGATATAATAGCTCAAATTTGGCTATCGGATAATTTTACCTTCTTCAAAAATCTTTATAACTTCGTGGAAAGTGGCCCGATCTTTCCCAAATTTGTACCACTGATACACAACTAGTTGATGAACTTACAGTAAAATTTTGAGAATATTCGATGCACTTTTCGAAAAGTTACAGCTAGTTGAACATTTTTTGAGAAGTGAAAATTTTGCCTGTGCCGGTCATTTTGTCTATCCCCTGTAGGTATACCTGCCCAAATGGTACAAGACCCTATCTAAGCCAGTTTAACTAAAAATGTTATTTGGATCAGATCTTCATTAGCATTATTATTGCTTAAACAACTCTCAAAAATCCTTACAGTTCTAGACAGCTGTAATGAGGGGCGCCCCTTCTCGTGATGAGATTCTAATCTAGGGTATCGAAACAAAACACATCATTTGGAACAACATCGGCTTAGAATGTAAACTATTGATCTTTTGAACTATTTCATCGCAAACTGCTTCATCGTTGCATCGGTTGTGCATTGCCAGCCAAGCTACCTCTGATGACCATGCTCACAACAAAGCAGCATCAGGGCCGTGCAATTAAATGAGAAAGAAAAATGATCAAGTAATAAGCTTCGGAAGCTTGCACAAAACGTAATGGTTGAAATGGTAAATTTGTGCATCAATTATTCAGAATGGAGAAAACTAGAAATAAAAAAGCGAAAACACACAAGCAATTGACATGGATGTTCGTTCAATATATGTAGTACTGTTCACAAGTTCATTAAACTTTGATTAGGCTTGCAAATTTCCAAACATTTGCACTTGGACGAATTTGCATAACAATTATTCCACCGGCCGCTGCTCCACACACGCGCCTCATCGACGATTTATGCACAATTTCTTGTTAACATGTTCTTTTGGGTTTTTAATGTGGTGGAGAGTTGTATGAATAACATTATCGACGGCGGCGGCCGAGCTGGAAGCTTCTGGCTTACAATCACACGCAACTAGTGCCCTTCGTGATACGCCAACCATGGAGCTGATCCACGCAATGCGAACGATTCTTGAACGATGTGTAGACAACTGAATCCGATCAAGCGTGAAACATGGTAGGGTAGAACTCTTCGATGTCACTGACTGCTGTTTGGGCTTCTTCATTCATGTCATTTACTGACAGAATGTGATGCCATCCAACGTCTATCTTATGATTAGGGATTGCTTCATATCCTTCTTTTCCGTTGGAGTTTTCCATATAAATTCCGGACAATTGTCAACTACGCTGTCAGTCGTTAACAACCTATAACCTCCGCTATCGTGTCGCGATGAAGTTCTTGTGGTTAATCATTCTGTT
The DNA here is from genome assembly GCF_035046485.1 of Aedes albopictus. Taxonomy (NCBI): domain Eukaryota; kingdom Metazoa; phylum Arthropoda; class Insecta; order Diptera; family Culicidae; genus Aedes; species Aedes albopictus. The sequence goes on from NC_085136.1 coordinate 93,730,753, forward strand.
CGTTCACGGTGAACGCTCTGTCCTAGCTCTCCCTCATCCCCAAGTGATGGTCACCCAAATTCCATCTCCAAACCGAGTGACCCCAGTGCCAACCTTTCGACAACCAGCAAATTCCTCCACCACAGCATCACCTCCTCCCGCGGCACCCCCTTCGCCCACGCCCTCCACCATGGAGCAAGACCTAAAACGGGTGGCCATGCTGGGAATCCTCTTCGGGGCCGTCCAAGGCGAAGCCGCCATGGAGCGGAAACTGAACCGGCAGCTGCAGGACCTCAGCCGGACCTTCGCGGTGTCGAAATTCGACGCCAAGACACGCAAGGTGGCGGCCCTCGAGCGCACCATGGAACGGGACCAGGTGGCCATCGGCATTCTGAACGGTGCGCTCGATTTGGCCACCAAAACGATGACCTACGAGCAGTACAGGCGTGAAATGAGAAAACTTTCAGAGGTATGTGTGTGTGTGGACTGTGGGTAATTAATGGGGGAAAACAGCACGCGCCATTGTCGCGGCGCCACCGGTGGTGATTCGATTGTGCGCGGATTTGAATTGGTTTAGGAACGATTAATTAGGCAGACCTGGCAGCGGGAGGCCAAAGTGTTCGTGTGTCCAACCAAGACGGTATTTATGGAAAGTGGAAACCGAATTGGATTAGTGCACGGCGATTGGGTTCGAAATAGGTTTTGGCATGCAACAATGCAGGCATGTGGCAAAAATCAGAAAATTTTCGGCGGAAAATTGACAGACTCATTTAGAAAGGAAGTTTTTGTTTGAAGGCTGCGTGTGATGTAACCGGTAGATTAGCGGAACGTTCACTTGAATGGTGGATTGGATTGTATGAATAACTTTTCAAATTCATTGTTTAATAACCGCAGCATTTGAATGAATAGCTTAAAATCTACTTCAAAATTCGATTATTGTCAAAGATGATCAGTATAGCGTATAAGAGCGAATGATACCAATTATTGGTAACAATTTTTTGTCTATCTGATGTTATTTGACTTCTAGAAATGGTTTTAAAATAACTTCCGGCCAATGGTTACGAGTAAACAATTTGTGCCTTGAGAAACTTTAGATTTTATCAGAAATTCTAGTGATTTTTAAAGCATACTTAAGAAATATCTCAAAGGTATTTCTCAAGTGATTTTTCAGAGATTCTCCAGGTAATTCTCCAATAAATAAAGAAGTTTTTCCAGGATTTATCAACTAATTCCTCCATGGAATCCTTTTGGAATTTTCAAGCATTTCTGTAGGAATTCCTATGGAGATTTTTTCAGGGGCTCGTCCAAAAATACCTTCTACATAAATTCCCTCTATTATCCACCATAAAAAATCTTCCTGATATTCCACCTGGAATTCTTGCGATGACTCCTTGATTTTTTTTGGAATGAAAAGTTTAATACACAATTCCATCCTTACTTAGTATCGGTGTTAGTAGGTGTTAGGTATTAGTATCTAATGTTTAAGATGTTTTATTTCGACAATGATTTTTCATTTGGGCCTAACTGACTTGATCAATTTCTCTTCATTGATCCTCTGTTTGTATTATTACAAAATGTGTATACATTTTTCATAGATTTTTTGGTTTTGATCCAAAGAAGGAGGTTTCATCTCGCCCCAGCAAAATGAAAAATACTGATTTAGTTTGTTTTGAAAAAGTTTTTAGCAAAATAGAGAATCTAAGAAGAAAAATCTATCATGTCAGTTACTTACTTGATACTTGATACTTGATGGGCTACAACTCGTAGCGGCGAGTCTACGCCGAATGAAGTATCCGCCTCCACTGGCCTCGGTCCTGGGCTAATCGCTTCCAGTCGCCCTGAACGTTTAGAGTCCTCAGGTCATCCTCAACTGCAAAAAGCCATTGTATGCGCGGCCTTCCACGAAGCTGACGACCCCTTCCTGGTTCTCTGCTGAATGTAATTTAAGCTTGTCGTTCCTCCGGCATACGAGCTACTTGTCCAGCCCACCGCATTCTGCCATGTTGTATTCGCTTCACTATATCCATCTCTTTATATACCTGGTACAATTCGTAGTTCATGCGACGCCGCCAGACGCCGTCCTCCAGTTTAGTCTTTGTGGCGTTAAATCGGCCTCTGCCTGTGGAACAGAACTCCGGACAAAATTTTGTACGCTGAATTGAGAAGTGTAACTCTGTAATGTAATTGTAATTCGCGCACTCCAGTCGATGCCCTTTCTTGAAAAGAGGGCAAATGAGACCATCCAACCAACTAGCAGGCAGTTCTTCCTCCTCCCATATCTTCAATATAATACGGTAAGGGTATGCGGTATACCGAAATATTTCGCCAAAAACACCTCGAAACGAAATTCCGCGGAATTCCACGGAATTCGACTAGGCGAAATTTATGATTTTTAATTTCGTTTCGTTTCGTTAAATTCTAAAAATTTCGCCTTCAAAAAATATTATTTGACAAAATTGAACGAAATTCCGCGGAATGTTTATTAAATTTCGAAAACAGGTTCATAGTTACTGAAAAGTGTTATAAAATCATTCCGAATATCGAGAAGCAAACCAGTGCCAGTCTGAAAATCTATATAACAAAAAAAAAAAAACAAAAACAAAACAAAACAAAAAACCAAAAATTTCGAATACACCTTCTACTTAGTACCTACCATGAAGAAATTTTACAAAAGAATGCTTTCAACGCTTGAGGTATGCGGGATCATAAATAATACGGCGCTGTCCATTAACTACGTACCGTAATCCGGGGTCAAATTGATCACTTTAAAACAACTTTTGCGGATAACATCAGTGCCTGTTCAAATATTGCCAAAAGAATTTCTGTAAAACCAGTACCCAGTCAGTGGATCTCCGTGGAACCATGTGACAGAATTTGGTTCAACAAATTTAAACTTTAAGTTAAATAACTTCAAATATCAAAATATTGGAAATGCCACTTTGGTGCGAAATTGATCAGTATACAATTAAGCATCGGTTGGAAAGAAAAATTTCCTCTACCGCTTAATTTTGCTCTCCTAAAACCGAATAACGCGTCTAAAATCTTACAACTTACTTCTGTTGAAACTAGCCGTGTTACGTTTTCAAAAAGAATTATTAACCACACTGCGTTGCAAAATGAATTTAGGTCATACTTACAAAACATCGAGGACATTGATAATGTGAATACCTGCTTGGAAAACGTTGCTTCTAAATATAATGAAATTCTGGAACGTTGTACTGTTACCGTAACTAAAACAGCAAATTTGAAAGGATCGCATTGCCCGTGGATGAATTTCGAAATTTGGTCACTAATAAAAATAAAGAATAATTACCTGAGAAGACATCGCAGAAATCCAACAGATAATCAAACTGCTGAACTCTTTAAACATGTCTCAAAAAAAGTTGAAGTTTTAAAAAAGAAATCAAAGAAACAATATTTTGAGAACTTATTGAGCAACACTTGCCATTCAAAATTGTGGAAAAATTTAAATACCATTCTCGGTGGTCCTTAACATACAACGGAGTTCAAACGTCTAACAAAGAACAAATATGTGAAATTTTCAATGATCATTTTTCTTCCATTGGTTCCGCATTAGCAGATGAAATTAATGCCGATAGGGATAATCCATTGAGAATAGTTAGAACCATACCAGATTCCATCTTTTTACAACCCGCAAGCGTAAATGAAGTGATAGTATTGATAAGAGATTTGAAAAACAGCAAAAGCCCGGGTCCTGACAATATTCCTGCGAGTATTTTGAAGAATAATGTAGATCTGTTTGCAAGAATACTATCTGAATCATTTAACAAAATTATTCAAACTGGTTGTTACCCATCCTGCCTCAAAATTGCCAAAGTTGTACCTATTTTCAAAAATGGAGACCCTTGCTCTCCTAATGATTATCGACCCATTTCTACATTATCAATGTTTAATAAAATTTTTGAAAAACTGTTAGTAAGCAGATTAACAAATTTTTTTCGACCAGCACAATGTAATTTATAGCCTGCAATATGGATTTAGATGTAATAGTGGTACCAACATAGCTATCACTGAACTGGTTGATAGAATAATTTCTGAAATCGATAAGAAAAAGTACGTTGGAGCTCTTTTTCTTGATTTAAAGAAAGCTTTTGATACATTAAACCACGACATTTTACTTGGAAAGCTTGATAGATGTGGGGTGAGAGGGTTGGCCAATGATTTAATTCGTAGCTATTTGCATAACCGTCAACAATTTGTCGCAATTGATGGAACCAGAAGTATTTTAAGACACATTAGCACAGGAGTTCCACAGGGAAGTAATATTGGTCCATTACTTTTTCTCATTTATATCAATGATATCTGCCGATTAAATTTAGAAGGACAGCCTAGATTGTTTGCAGATGATACTGCCTTATTCTATTCGAATTCTGATCCTCATACCATTACTTCCTTTATTAATAGTGATTTGCAAAAATTGAGTAAATATTTTTCCAACAACCTGCTGTCTTTAAATTTAAGCAAAACAAAATTTATGGTATTTCATTCATCTAGGAGAACGCTACCGCCACTTTCTAATCCAACATTAGGGTCTGATATAGTAGAACAGGTCACAACATTTAAATATTTGGGTGTTTATTTGGACAGCACTTTATCTTGGGATGCCCATATACAACAAGTTTGTAACAAGGCATCTTTTTTGTGTGGAGTCCTAAGGCGAACAAACAATTTTCTCCCATGCCGAGTACTTTTACAATTTTATCATGCACATATTCACTCAAGATTAAGTTACTTGATTCTTTCTTGGGGTCGAGCGTGTAAATCTAAATTAAAAAAGCTCCAAACAGTTCAAAACAGATGCATTAAAGCAATATTCAAATTACCCCACTTGTATCCTTCAGTTCAACTTTACGCTAACTTGCCCCATAGAATTTTGCCAATTGTAGGAATTTGCGAATTACAAACACTTTTGCTAGTTCACGATATACTCAATAATGTAACAACGCATCATAACTTATTGATACAGACAACTTCACGAACTCATAACACCAGGCGAGTTAATGATCTTGTGCTCATTAGAGCATCTTCTAGTTTTGGCCAAAAACGCTTCTCTGTCATCGGTCCGTCTAAATTCAACAATCTTCCGCGTGATCTACAGCAAATCAGCAGTCGTTATAGTTTTAAAAACAACATCAAGCGATATCTGAAAGATAACATCCATACACTTTTGCTATAATAGTAATATTAACCGTCATAAAGTAGCTTAGAATAATTAATTATTAGTTTTAGTGCACAAGTGCTTACTTAAAAGGACTTTCTGTCCACTGTAAGCACGTCCTTCAAATATTGTTATTTGTTTCTTCCATAAAATCTCTCTATTTCGTTAAGCTATTCTTTGTTTAAATTTCTAATTTCTCAGCAAAAATTTAGTTTTCAGTTTTGTTTTGCCTGTTGCCAGTCTGCTGAGAATCTAGATGCGTCCACTACCAGGAGGCTCGTTTCCAGAGTCTTTTGGTGTGGGGGAGAGTGGAGGGTCGCATGAAAAAAAAAAAAAAAAACTAGTGAATTTAATACTTTAAATGCAAAATTAAATTTCAAAATTTCCCCTTAAACGCCTTAAGGTAGGCAATTTCATTTGAAATAAGTGATTTCTATATTACAATAAATGACTATTTCTTCATAAAATGAACTTTTTATAACAATTTCATGTTCTGATTAGCTGCATAACATCCCAACCAAGGCTCCACAAAAATGTTAAAACAGAGAATTCACGGGAAGTTCTATTAGCAATTGATTGTTTAGCAGCAATGATTTCAGCTAAATGAGAAATACATTGCAAATTCCTTGAAAAAATAAGGGAAAACTAACTTTTTTCTAAAAAAAATTAAGTCTACACTCATCTCTAGACATCTACGAACCAGATGACGTAAAAAGTTTAAGATCATTACGATGCTGAAGAGTTCCTAGTATGGAATTACAATGTAGTGCCCGAGTGATCAATTTCACCCCGCTGATCAATTTAACATCGGTTTACGGTAGACCGCTCCCCCCTCGTAGACTTTTGTTCATACAAAATTTTCGAAATTTGTATGAAGCGTAGACTTTGGTCAAACATCCCCGTCCCCCCCTAAGAGTCTACGTAGTTTATGGACAGGCCCTATTTTGGTTAAATTTCCTGAAAGAAATAGTTCCAAATGTAAAAAAAGTTTCTATCTTCATTTTAGATTCCAGATAAGAATTTTTAGCAGAATAATGGAGAATAACAAGATTAGATTATATAGGATGTGGAATATACTAGCAAAAGTTCTTAGGAATCATGGAAGCTCTCTCAAGAGATATCCCTATACAAATATTGGAAATCCAAGGGGGAAATATGGGAAATCCCAGGAGAAATCGATTAAGACACACACGGTAGCAGGTTCGTTCCATGGAAAAGTTTCTGGTCAAACCCGCTTGAAATAGTTTAAATTTCCACTGGAACTTTTGAAAGAGATTCACCATTAATGCGAGGTATGGACCTCATATGGAATCACTCAAGTAATTTCCGCCGGTATATTCTTTTTCCTTTCTAAAGGAATTCCATTTTTTTTTGTAAAGTTAATTTCTAAATCATGTTCGGCTTCTGAAGACATTGTAGGAGTTCGTAGCGGTATTCTTAAAGTTTTTCAAGTGCATCTGCAGAGGTTCATACCGATGTTTTTGACGAATTTCTTTTAAGACTTTCAGGCAGGGTTGTGCAGTTTCAGGATGGTTAATGTCGAACGACACTCGCTTTGACCATCACTTCATACGACAAACGCAGTCCATCAAAACATAATCGATCCACGCAAAAGCCACTCAAGCCAACCCTCGTTCAATGCAGAGTCAACCACATCCAGCAGCAGCGATCGTCTCTTGTTTTCGAACCACACGATGAAACACCGAAGCGAGTTTTTGTTCTACGCCTTGCATTCTATTCATAGGGCATGCTATGTTTGTGTTTGCTACGCCATGCAATACTACTTAACAAATTGACCTTCATCCTGGCCCTTTCAGATGAGAGTCACCCAGCAGTGAGTGACATAGCTCTGCGTCGAAACGACGGTTAACAAGCGTTCGGCTGCTCAGGAGATGTGCAGAGAAAGAGCGTGGCGGCGGCAGCCACAGTATCAATGCGTTCGTCTCGAATGTGTTGGTTAGCAACATAGAGACGGTCGGCTGTAGCGTTGATGGAGGGAGAAGAGCAATGTTGATGTTGCGGCTTTTTTGTGTTATGATGATAGTGCACAAGACTGCTTTCAGGTATGATTTGAAAATGCCAAAATGTAGGATGACAAAATTTGTCATTTAATGACTCCGCAATGCGCCCAGCCAACTTTTACACTAAGAAAACTCACTGAGCAATTTAAGTTGCTGCTTAGGTAGAGTCCCATTTCGTGTTAAGGATTGATTCACTCAGGAAAGTTCTTAAAAGATTCCTGGCAGGACCATTCTACATAGACTGCCTTTTGAATTGTCATCCCTGCACAACTGCGTACTGCAATCGAAGAAAAACGGTTTCTTGAGCGATTCAGACAAGGAGTTTCTGATACATCAAGATAGGCCGGAAAATTCATTGTGAACTGCAAACAGCCCTTAAGACATGATTTTATGCTATTTAAAACATATCATGAAATTGCGAATGAAATAATCAAAGATAGTCTTGTTGGTCGCGACGTTTAATCAGGATAATCTTTTACCAGCAGTTTACGCTGTTAAGTGAACACCCCTATTAAATTCGGTAAAAGACGTTTGTTAGCTGTGTTTCATCTGGTTATTTGCCAACAAACTGTGGACTAGTGAAGCATTATGCGTAAATATGAAAAAAAAAATTAAATATATTTCATCTAGGGTGCAAGCACCGGTTTTGGCCAGTATAAGGGAAATCATTTTTATAAAATTAACCAATAATCCAATGAAAACTACCAATGTGTTAAATGAAAAGTTTCTATCTATACTTTATTAGAAAAATGCAGAAATTAAGCTAATACTTGATTTTTCAATTAAAAGTGGCACTGGCCAAAATAGAAGTCTTGCCGCAGTTTTGGCCATATTCTCAGTTTTAGTTTCTATTTTGGCCAATCACGTGTATTTCTTATGGGACTTTCCAAATTAGAAGCACCCTGGCCAAAATAGATATATGGGATCTGATTTTTTAAAGAAAATTATTTTTTTCTTCCAGTTTTTAATCAAATTATATGGTTTTAACAGCTGCAATCATATTATTATATTAGAATCTACTAGTAAAAAATAAATTTATGTCAATTTAGATCGTTACAGGCTGAATACCGCACTATGGCCAAAACTCCGGACTGGCCAAAACTGAAGCTTCTACCCTATTGTAACAAAATAATTCCTAGGATAGTTTATTTTGAGACCTACAGTCCTGAATCGGCAGACCTGAAGGTTTAACACACGCCGATTTTACTGGGTATTTTCTGAGAAATTCAAGCATCTTTAAACTTCCTTGAAGATTTTAGATTACAGGCACGGAACGGAAGTACAACTTAGTGCAAATCGTATATTCAAAAAGCGGAAATTTTTATCCTTGAAACCCCCTTATGATTTTTTTCGTACTTGAGCATTAAATTTCAACCGTGTAATTAGACGACTAGTCAAGTGGTATATATGTTTTGAATCGTCAGTTGGTCACAGTCAACTTTTTCTTAAGCGATAGTCTTGATTTTTTAAATATTGAATAAAAATGTATGGAATATTTTCACTAATGTTGATGGAAACCTCTCTTAAAAATAGAAGTAATCATTCATTAAATGCATTGCCTCTGGAGCAGTGAAGCCGACCTTCTGAAAGCTATGATTCCTGTAGCCAAACCTCCTTTTTCCGCAAGTAATTTTGATAAGTGATCCAGTATGAGGAGAAACGTTACTTTTCCTTACGGAATAATTTTGTGCGCGGATTTGCTAACTGTACACGACGAATCGGAACCGTCGTTCCCGAAATCGTAGTTCGATTGAAAAGCGAGACAGTAGTCAAGCTGATTGGTTTGACAAAGGAGCAACAACAACCAAATTGAATCTAAGTAATAAAAGAATAATTATTCCAGTTAAATTTACGCTAATGACCAGGCACCAAAATTATCTCTATCAATTATCATTATCAGTCCTATCTTTGGATAGTATCAACTGATACTATCAGTAGGGGCGCTGATAGAGATACTATCAATTTTTTTAAACTGATGGATAGAAGATAAAATAATTATCTCTATATCGACATGAATGCACCTCGGTGTAAAATGTCGTTAATAAAATCAAAAAAAAAAAAAAAAAAATTATCTCTATCAGCTGATAGAAGGTTACTGATACTATCAGCATTTTTACTATCAAGGATAGACGTGGTCTATCTCTATCATCTATCTTTAGAAAAAAGATACTATCAGAAAAATTCTATCATTATCTCTATCTATCCTATCATTGATAGCAAATCCGGAACATAAATCTTCCGCATAGTGGGAAAAAATTGAATAAAAAAATATTAATTTGAAATGAAATATTTGTTATAATCAACAATATTTATCTTCCGGATACCAAAAAACGAGTTCCGCCGCCATTTTGAAATCCAAGATGGCGGCCATCGGATTTCAAAAACTGTTGTAAACCCATGCAATATGGGTATTTTTGAAACGGGCTCGAAGAGTAGATGTCGAAAATTGGTGTCCGCCGCCATTTTGAAATCCAAGATGGCGGCCATCGGATTTCAAAAACTGTTGTAAACCCATGCAATATGGGTATTTTTGGAACGGGCTCGAAGAGTAGAAGCCAAAAATCGATGTCCGCCGCCATTTTGAAATCCAAGATGGCGGCCATTGGATTTCAAAAACTGTTGTAAACCCATGCAATATGGGTATTTTTGGAACGGGCTCGAAGAGTAGATGTCGAAAATTGGTGTCCGCCGCCATTTTGAAATCCAACGGGCCATCGGATTTCAAAAACTGTTGTAAACCCATGCAATATGGGTATTTTCGGAACGGGCTCGAAGAGTAGAAGCCAAAAATCGTTGTCCGCCGCCATTTTGAAATCCAAGATGGCGGCCATTGGATTTCAAAAACTGTTGTAAACCCATGCAATATGGGTATTTTTGGAACGGGCTCGAAGAGTAGATGTCGAAAATTGGTGTCCGCCGCCATTTTGAAATCCAAGATGGCGGCCATCGGATTTCAAAAACTGTTGTAAACCCATGCAATATGGGTATTTTCGGAACGGGCTCGAAGAGTAGAAGCCAAAGATCGATGTCCGCTGCCATTTTGAAATCCAAGATGGCGGCCATTGGATTTCGAAAACTGTTGTAAACCCATGCAATATGGGTATTTTCGGAACGGGCTCGAAGAGCAAAAACCAAAAATCGATGTCCGCCGCCATTTTGAAATCCAAGATGGCGGCCATCGGATTTCAAAAACTGTTGTAAACCCATGCAATATGGGTATTTTCGGAACGGGCTCGAAGAGTAGAAGCCAAAAATCGATGTCCGCCGCCATTTTGAAATCCAAGATGGCGGCCATTGGATTTCAAAAACTGTTGTAAACATATGCAATATGGGTATTTTTGGAACGGGCTCGAAGAGTAGATGTCGAAAATTGGTGTTCGCCGCCATTTTGATATGCAAGATGGCGGCCATCGGATTTCAAAAACTGTTGTAAACCCATGCACTATGGGTATTTTCGGAATGGGCTCGAAGAGTAGATATCGAAAATCGATGTCCGCCGCCATTTTAAAATCCAAGATGGCGGCCATCGGATTTCAAAAATTGTTGTAAACCCATGCAATATGGGTATTTTTGGAACAGGCTCGAAGAGTAGATGTCGAAAATCGGTGTCCGCCGCCATTTTGAAATCCAAGATGGCGGCCATCGGATTTCAAAAACTGTTGTAAACCCATGCAATATGGGTATTTTCGGAACAGGCTCGAAGAGTAGAAGCCAAAAATCGATGTCCGCCGCCATTTTGAAATCCAAGATGGCGGCCATCGGATTTCAAAAACTGTTGTAAACCCATGCAATATGGGTATTTTCGGAACGGGCTCGAAAAGTAGAAGCCAAAAATCGATGTCCGCCGCCATTTTGATATCCAAGATGGCGGCCATCGGATTTCAAAAACTGTTGTAAACCCATGCAATATGGGTATTTTCGGAACGGGCTCGAAGAGTAGATGTCGAAAATCGGTGTACGTTGCCATTTTGAAATCCAAGATGGCGGCCATCGGATTTTGAAAACCGATAGACACCCATGAAATATGGGTATTTTCGAAACGGGCTCGAAGAGTAGAAGTCAAAAATCGATGTTTGGCGCCATTTTGAAATTCAAGATGGCGGCCATCGGATCTTGAAGTTGAAAGTCGATTGAAACCCATTAAGTATGGGTATTTTCGGAACGGGTTCGATGAGTAGACGTCGGAAATCGATGTCCGCCGCCATTTTGAAATCCAAGAAAGGGAATTTTGCCATGAGGTGGTTTATTCATCACTACCTGGAGAACCTGAAAAATTCGAATTTGAGTTCTTTTTAATATTCCTTTTCATACGCTCTTTTTATTGTTGTCGAAGAGTTAAAAACGAAACAGCCTAACTTTTGCAATTCGAGTACGTCCACAAAAAATGGAGTTTCTGGCACGAAATTTCTGTTGAGTGAAAATAGATTTCTTTTTTCAAATGGAAGCAAACGGAAGCAACATCAATAGCATCCAAGGATCGGTATATTCGCCTCACTCCATTCATATTCACTCCTCTTTGCTGAAGCGAATCGAGAAAGATGCAGCAAACGGATCGTCGTAATCAAACACGCAACCCCATTACCAGTGGGAAGCGATGAGCCAGCTGCTTGACATGAATATTCGTTGCCATTCGTCGCAGTTTGGATCGCAAGCGAATGAATGAATGGCGAATAGTGAAGAATACTGGTGAGCGTACGAAGCGGAAGTGGAAGAGAATTTCTGCATGTAATGCATACATTTTTACTGTATTGTTGCTGAAATGCTAGATTAGCAAAGAAAATAATTCGAAAACATCAAAAATTCGTATGCACAATATCAATTGCATCACTCACGAATCGCATTCGCTTGCGATGCGAATGTGGACGAATGAGTAATTTCCAAGTGTGGCTTCCCACCGTTCGCCGGAATTTGCTGTCGTCGCTGACAAGCATACACACGAACTAAAGCGACAACCGTTCGCTGCTGATTGTCTTCGAATGTGGAAGAAGATGAAAAGTGGAAATGAGGAACCCTGATTCTCCCCAATATCTCCCAAAACTTCCAAAGTTCCTTAAAAATCTCCAAATACTCCTAAAATGTCCAACTTCTACTAAAATCCCCAACAACTAGAAAAATACAAAACTTGCTGCTTAGATTTTACAAAGGCATCATTTTCATCGAAGAACCTAAAGATCCCTAAGTTTTCTTTACTTTCCCCAATATCTCCCATAGGTCCCAAAGTTCCTTTAAAATCACCAAATTCCCCTAAAATGCCCAATGTTCCTCTCACTTGCCCAACTTCTCCTAAAATCCCCAAATTCTAAAAAAATGCCCAACTTGCTGCTTAGATTTTCCAGATGCATCATTTTCCTCGAAGAACCTAATGAGTCCTAAATTTCGTTTATCCTCCCCAATATCTCCTAAAAACCCCCCAACGTTCCTTAAAAATTCCTCATCTTCTCCCAAAGTCCCGAACTTCTCCTAAAATGCCCAACTTCTTCTCAAATCCTCAACCTTTCCTAAAATGCCCAACTTCTCCTAGCATCTCCAACATCTAAAAATAATACCCAACTTGCTGCTTAGATTTTCCAGAGGCATCATTTTCCTCGAAGACCCAAATGAGTCCTAAGTTTCCTTTATCCTCCCCAATATCTCCTAAAAATCCCCAACGTTCCTTAAAAATCCCCGACGTTCCTTAAAAATCTCCAACTTCTCCTAAAATGCCTAAAAGTGTTTTAGGTTGATAAGATCGGGGCACTTTTCTGTCAATTTTGAACTAAATAAAAAGGTTCTGGGTTCGTGAAACAAAACAAAAACAGTAAGGGGCCATCCAATAATTACGTCACGAAAAAATCCGTATAAAAATTTCCAATTTTAGCGTAACGTACTTAATGGATGTTCCCTAAAGATGGCATGGTTGAGGGAAAGGGGTGTGATTTGTGTAAATTGAAGAAAATGTTTTGGGACAAGAATAAACTTTTGAAGTGAATGGGTCTGTTGTATGATGAATTCAGGGTTAATTTTCAGAGTGTTCTAATCTAGAAACAGCCTCTTCCGTGTGTCTCTAATACACACGATACTGGGAGCAGTGATGCCAACCTAACAAACATGTTGGTCAAACTCCTGAAGGAGTATAGGAAGAATAGACCAGTCTAATTTTAAAAAGTGCTCTCTGATTCTCAAGTCTATCTCCATATTTTGATTGGAATCCAAAAAGAAGTTACTGCTTTTGCTGGTTATTTGCTTCTTTGGCATCAATGATGTAGGAGTTGAGCGAAAATTATTAAAATTCGTGAAAGCCCAATACAGGTATGTTCCGTTTTTGTCACTATCCGTTTTTATCACTATCCGTTTTTGTCACTATCCGATTTCGTCAACATTTTATTCCGTTTTTGTCAACACTAAAATTTTTGTCAAATTTATTCCCTCGAACACGAGTTATTTATAGCTTAACATTAATCTTGTGACAATGCATCCATTAATGAATTTGAAACAACTACCATGATGGCATAGAAGACGTATACGCCACAGTAGCTTTCAGCACATTTCAAATTCAGCTATAAATAATGTTAATTTATGCTTTCTCTCAAGCATAATTTTACTTCTTATTTGAAAATGAGAAAAATTAAATCAATTGTCTAATAGAAAAACTAAAACGAGCCAATTTAATTCTTGAAATTTTGACAGGAGGTGGCAGGAGGTAACACGTGAATATCAATATCATCATCAACAGTTTTGTCGTTTTGTAAAATGGCTCAATCATTTTCCAAGTGTAACAAAAGTTGCTAATCATGATAGATCAATAATAGATGGGATGTGCATATAAAACCATCGAAGGACGGATTTGATTATCCGGCAATAGAAAAAAAATAACCCTGAATAATCGAACTTTTTTTTATTTTATTAGCTTACTGTGTTAGGGCACAATTGATGTTCCTTTCAGGGATTGCTCCAGGATGTCCATCTGGGTATTCCTCCAAGAACTTCCTTCTGAAGATCCTTCTTCTTCATCTTATTATAATTCTTCTTCTTTACGGCTCTACGTATCAACTGGAACTTGGCCAGCCACTTAAAGTGTTCTTTAAGAACTTAAACAGTTTAGGGCTTTCTTTGAATTTTTAAACTACAATCTTTTAAACAAGACTTTTTTAGGTGAAATAAATTTCACGTGATTTTGTACACGTTTTCTTGAAATTATGCGAAATCTTCTCTCCTGCTCGCTATTTCTTTCCGACAGGGCTCAAATTTCTATCAGAGATCTCTCTTGTTATCCTTGATAGCCTGTCGAAATTCTCCAGAACGAAACAGCTATATTCACTAGCCTAACAGGAGATTCCTATAGAATTTTATCCAAGATTTCATCTTTCGTGTGCTCCAAAAATGCAATCTTGATTTTCTTTAGTGATTCCTACTAGCGATTCTTGTATTCCTCCAGATTCCTTAATGGATTTCTTCTGAGAAATCCTCAGGAAATAATTCAGAAGTTCCTTTAGGTAAATTAGGGGTTAAATCTTTCAGAAATAAGTTTCTCAAAGAAGGAGGAGTCGAGGATCTTGGAAAACGATCTGAGGATTTCTCCAGCAACTCCTGAAGGGTTCCAAGAAGAAACAAAAGTTTCCCAAAAAATCCTACAGAAATCCCATTAATTCTGAAAGTATCCCTCGAGGAACAATTGGATGATTTCTTGAAAGAATTTATACAGGATTCCTAGAAGGAATTTCTCAAGGATTCCCACAAGAAACTTCTGGAGGATCCTCAGGAATAACTCCCCGGAGATTTCTATACAGAATATCATCCCTGAAGAAACTTGTGGAGGATTGTAGGAAAGAATTCCTGGAAGATTACTAGACTAAACTTCTGGGAGATTCCCAGGAAATGTAGTGAGAAATCGGGGATAATTATTATTGTAATATTATTATTATCAACTAGGTTTTCAGCCCAAGGCTGGTTCGTCTATAGTAATCATGTGGAAATAACATAGATGAAAGATAGAATCGTATTGGAAAATCTCTGAAAGTCCCAGTAGGTGTAGATGTTTCTACTGCGAATAAATACCAAAACAAAGTCAAAATAAATCATAAGAAAATCTTCAAAGAATCCAAGAAAGATCTTTTGATGAAATTCTAGAAAAAACTGTTGATGGAATCCCAGAAAGAACCCCTGGAGAAATATAAGAAAAAATAAAATCCTGGGGGGATTTCAGAAAGCAGTCTTGGAAGAAATCTCGTAGGAAATTTTGAAGAAACGGAGGAATTCCTATATTTCAACAGTAAAATCTTGGCGAATCTCCAAAGCAACTCTTGGATGAATTTATGAACTAGGACTAAATCCCAGAATGATTTTCTTAGCCCACCTTGTGCATTAGGGCCATTCCAGCCCCAAACCGTACACAACGTCATCGAGCTGCTCTCAACATAATGCATAAGTATGGTTAATATATTTCAAATCTTGGTGGAATGTTTGAAGGGATCCCCAAAAGAAACTCCAGGAAAAAATTAAAATAGACATCTAGGTTGATCCGAGAAGAAATTTCTGAAGAAATCATAAGGGGCAGAACCGCTTTTCTCTAAAAATTCTTTAGGTGCCGTCCATAAATGACGTAGCATTTTAGGAGAGCGAGGGAGTCTCTGATTATGCTATGAATCATGTTTTAGGTAAGGTACACCGGGGCAAGTTGAAACGGGTGGGGCAAGATGAAACAGCGGGTTAACATGATGTTATCCAATGATGGTGAACAGCTCGAATGCCATAACACATAGTTTTTGATTCAAACAATCTTTTGGTGAAAGAAAAATTTCTAAATTGTATTGAAATCTATTTTAAAACTTCGCGTTTCATCTTGCCCCGGTGTACCTTATGGGGAATAGGCTACGAGGAAGGAGGGGGATCAAAAATCGTCTAAAAAATGCTACGTCGTTTATGGACGACCCCCTATCGAATTCCAAAAGATAAACAAGCGACATGGTATAAGGTAACCTACAAGAATTCTAGAGGAATTTCCTGGAGAATCCAATTTTCTGGAGAGAGATTGCTTAGAAAAATTCCTGAAGATTTTCTAAAAGTATCCTAGTGAATCCTAAAAGTATCCTAGTGAAGCGAATAAAATACGGCAGGCTGAGGTGGGCTGGGCACGTAGCTCGTATGCCGGAGGAACGACAAGCTTAAACCATATTCAGCAGAGAACTAGGTAGAGGTCGTCGGCTTTGTGGTAGGCCGCGCTCACGGTGGCTTTTTGCAGTTGAGGAGGACCTAAGGGCTCTGAACGTTGAGGGTGACTGGAAGTGATTGGCCCAGGACCGAGACCAGTGGAGGCGAATGCTTCATTAGGCGTAGACTCACCGCTACGAGTTGTAGCCCATCAAGTATTAAGTAATATCCTAGTTGAAACTTTCATAGGAATCTGTTAAGAGGAAAATCGTGGAGAAATGCATTCCGGAAGGAAGTAAACATATCCTTTTTTGTTAGGATATCGAAATTAAGTTCTTGGAGATTAACCATTCCTGGAAGTATATCATATTTTAAAACGTCAATTCGGATACTGGAACTGTAATATGTGCCATTCTTGCATTCAACGAAAATAAATTTCCAAAACTGTGGTCACAAATGTGGTGAAAACCTCTTGTCGACGTCACAGTCAGAAAACTGTAATTTGAACTGTGCTACCAAGATGTGCTGAAAGATATCAAAAACAACTAAATTTCATAATAAACTGCATATTTTTACTTTTGGAATGTGCTCTACAGTAAATCTTCCAATTTATATAAAAATGTTGCAAAATATTTTGTCAAAGAAAATCATTCCGTTTTTATCACTATTCCGTTTTTGTCAACTGAAAATCGCGGACCGTGTTGATAAAAACGGAACATACCTGTATGTCCTAAAAACTAGCTTCGGGGACAATCATGCCTTGGACCTCTTAATTTCAATGGATTTGGCTTAAGTTTTAACCAGTCACTTCTTTTTGGATGCCAATCAAAATATGGGGGTGGACTTGAGAATCAGAGAACGTTTTTGAAAAAGTGGACAAGCCTAATTTAAAATTTCCTGGAGAAATCTCTAAAAGAATTCTGAGGAATATCCGGAAGAATTTCTGGAGAAATCCATGTAAGATATCCTGTAGAAAATAATTAAGAACCCCTAAAAGAATCCTAGGAGAAATTTCTGCAGCTATACCTAAAGGAATCCTCAAGAACTTCCGGTGGAATATCAACAGAAAATTCCGGAGGAAACTTTAAGAAATACCTGGAGAAAGCCCCATAAGAATCCCATAAATAATTCCTAGAAAAAAAAATGATCCAACTGTGGGTATTTAAAGAACAACTACGAAAATCCGTGGAAGAATTCCAGTATAAAATCCTGATGGAATCTCAACAAAAATTGCAATTTTCGTAAAATCTCCTCGGGAAATATCTGGTGGAATCCAGCAAGGATTGCTTGAGGAATCTTAGTAGAAATTCCCAAAGGAGTCTCAGGAGGAATTCTTGGAGGAATAAATCTCTGAAAGGTATCCCCTTGAAGGAAAATTTGAAGAAATCCCAAGTAACCACGGTGCCGAAGCCTTATTGCATGTAGATATACGGTGTATTTAGAGCAATTATTATTTTCCATTAACATTTAAGGATGATTTAAAGTGGAAATGGCAATTATGCGACTGAACTAAGACTAAGAGGATAATCTTAATTTGATATCATAATTGCCCATTTCCACTTTAAATCAACCTTAAGCTTGCATGTAAAGTAATGATTGCTCTAAATACACCGTATATCTGCATGCAATAAGGCTTCAGCACCGTGGTTACTTTTGGGATCCCAGAAAAAATGCCAGCAATCATTATTTGAAAATTTCCCGGATGATTCACGGCATGTTTTTAAAACAGATGCAAAATTCAGCGTTTACTCGCTGAGCATTGATTTAAAATAGTTTGGCCATTTTCAAATATAACGCGAGATTTTTTTGTTACGTAATGTGTATATGACGCCAAAAGTTATCAACTGAATTTGAAATACACTGTATAATACTGGAAATGTAAAATGTTAATTCTGAGTGTAAAACGTTTCAATTTTCTCGTTAAAAGAGGCTAACATAATCGGGTTAAAAAGACGACAAAATCGGAGAAAAACGGAATCGGGGGCTTCCAAAATCGTGTCAGCACAATGTTATAATACTTAATTATGTTAAATTTTATCATTGAAATAAAAAAAATATCGCAATAAAAATACAGTTTCTTACCGATTTTGGCAACACGAGATGAATTTTATGTTGCCAAATTGGGGTGTTGCCAAAATCGGTAATTTTTTTTGTGGATTATTTTCAACTTTTATACGTCAATTTGGCTTATATTTTAAATATGGACTATTCACAAGTTATAAAACGATCCCTGTAGGTGACGTTCATAAATTACGTCATGATTTGTAAAAATGTTGATTTTGGAAAATTTAATGAATTTTGATTTTTTTTAAATGAGTAAGGCTAAAATATAAATACATTTACAAATACAAACGATTTTTCGGTAAAAATTTTTGGGCAAAATTTTTTGTTGCCAAAATCGGTAAAAAAATTGTTGCCAAAATCGGGTGTTGCCAAAATCGGTAAGAAATTGTTGCCAAAAACGAGTGTTGCCAAAATCGGAATGGAAATGTTGCCAAAAACGGGTGTTGCCAAAATCGGGAGTAGACAAAAACGGGTGTTGCCAAAATCGGTAAGAAACTGTACTCCGGATAATCGAGTCTAAAATTCCGGATAATCGAATTCCGGATAATCGAGTCTCCGGATAATTGAGTCTCCGGATAATCGAGTCCGACCTGTATTGCATGGGTTAACAATTTTTTTTGAAATCCGATGGCCGCCATCTTGGATTTCAAAATGGCGGCGGACATCGATTTTTGGCTTCTACTCTTCGAGCCCGTTCCGAAAATACCCATATTGCATGGGTTTACAACATTTTTTGAAATCCGATGGCCGCCATCTTGGATTTCAAAATGGCGGCGGACATCGATTTTCGACTTCTACTCTTCGAGCCCGTTCCAAAAATACCCATATTGCATGTGTTTACAGCATTTTTCAAAATCCGATGGCCGCCATCTTGGATTTCAAAATGGCGACGGACATCCATTTTTGACTTCTACTCTTCGAGCCCGTTCCGAAAATACCTATATTGTATGGGTTTACAACAGTTTTTGAAATCCGATGGCCGCCATCTTGGATTTCAAAATGGCGGCGGACATCGATTTTCGACATCTACTCTTCGAGCCCGTTCCAAAAATACCCATATTGCATGGGTTTACAGCATTTTTTGAAACCCGATGGCCACCATCTTGGATTTCAAAATGGCGGCGGACATCGATTTTTGGCTTCTACTCTTCGAGCCCGTTCCGAAAATACCCATATTGCATGGGTTTACAGCAATTTTCAAAATCCGATGACCGCCATCTTGGATTTCAAAATGGCGGCGGACATCGATTTTCGACTTCTACTCATCGAGCCCGTTCTGAAAATACCCATATTGCATGGGTTTACAGCATTTTTCAAAATCCGATGGCCGCCATCTTGGATTTCAAAATGGCGGTGGACATCCATTTTCGACTTCTACTTTTCGAGCCCGTTCCAAAAATACCCATATTGCATGGGTTTACAACATTTTTTTGAAATCCGATGGCCGCCATCTTGGATTTCAAAATGGCGGCGGACATCGATTTCCGACTTCTACTCATCGAGCCCGTTCCGAAAATACCTATATTGCATGGGTTTACAACATTTTTTGAAATCCGATGGCCGCCATCTTGGATTTCAAAATGGCGGCGGACATCGATTTTTGGCTTCTACTCTTCGAGCCCGTTCCGAAAATACCCATATTGCATGGGTTTACAACAATTTTTGAAATCCGATAGCCGCCATCTTGGATTTCAAAATGGCGGCGGGCATCGATTTTCGACTTCTACTCTTCGAGCTCGTTCCGAAAATACCCATATTGCATGGGTTTACAGCATTTTTCAAAATCCGATGGCCGCCATCTTGGATTTCAAAATGGCGGCGGACATCGATTTTTGGCTTCTACTCTTCGAGCCCGTTCCGAAAATACTCATATTGCATGGGTTTACAACATTTTTTGAAATCCGATGGCCGCCATCTTGGATTTCAAAATGGCGGCGGACATCGATTTTCGACTTCTACTCTTCGAGCCCGTTCCGAAAATACCCATATTGCATGGGTTTACAGCATTTTTCAAAATCCGATGGCCGCCATCTTTGATTTCAAAATGGCGGCGGACATCGATTTTTGGCTTCTACTCTTCGAGCCCGTTCCGAAAATACCCATATTGCATGGGTTTACAACAATTTTTGAAATCCGATAGCCGCCATCTTGGATTTCAAAATGGCGGCGGGCATCGATTTTCGACTTCTACTCTTCGAGCTCGTTCCGAAAATACCCATATTGCATGGGTTTACAGCATTTTTCAAAATCCGATGGCCGCCATCTTGGATTTCAAAATGGCGGCGGACATCGATTTTTGGCTTCTACTCTTCGAGCCCGTTCCGAAAATACTCATATTGCATGGGTTTACAACATTTTTTGAAATCCGATGGCCGCCATCTTGGATTTCAAAATGGCGGCGGACATCGATTTTCGACTTCTACTCTTCGAGCCCGTTCCGAAAATACCCATATTGCATGGGTTTACAGCATTTTTCAAAATCCGATGGCCGCCATCTTTGATTTCAAAATGGCGGCGGACATCGATTTTTGGCTTCTACTTTTCGAGCCCGTTCCGAAAATACCCGTATTGCATGGGTTTCATAATGTCTATTCAGAACTTAAGATTTTATGACGGCTTATGATGCGTCTTGCTCATTGTCCAACAATTTTCTTTCTATCAGTCTATCAATTGATAGAGATAGAACTTCTATCTCTATCAATTGATAGAAGTTTTACTGATAGTATCTCTATCACTATTTTTACTGATAGAGATACTATCTCTATTTTTTCTATCCCTGATAGAACCCGTTCTATCAGTGATACTATCGCTGATAGAAAAGAACTGATAGTATCAGTAGCTCAAATTGATAGTATCAGTGGTCTATCAGATAATTGATAGTATCACCTTCTATCAGATAATTTCGGTGCCTGCTAATGACTGTTTTCAGATTCAAATGGATTCCATAATCAAGAACACCTATAATGAAACATTTCATGTGTATTATGAAAGTGATAAAAAACGTTCATGTCCACAAAATCAGTGTGCATTGGGGACTTCGAAAGTGATTATTCTATTTGCAGTTCTCTGTAGGACAGTGAAGCAGAGAATTTTTGATTCTTTCCACTCATACCCCCCAAAAGAAACCCCGTAAGAAGAAAGAGTGTTTTCCCGCTCATTAGCCTTCGTAGTCGCGACTTTCAAACAGTCTTCTCGGTTTCGGACCGCATTATTGGAGATTACATGTTATTACTCTTTGCTTCAAAGCTATACCACTTTCAAAACGTCGACAACAACGACCACCAATGAAAACATCAACAAGGTAGACACAATGGAGTAACAATATTGTGTTGGTGAGAAGCGAAAATATTATTGGTTAAACCAAAATGACGTTACAACTTCTGTGAATTCGAATAGAAAGGCAAATGAGTTTATTTGTACCTATAATAAAGCAAATGGTCCCGTCTTCAGCAAGAGGCTACAGTGACTTAACCTTACTAGCACTAGACAACGAACAGCCGGGCGCGATGACGTCATTTTTTTTTAAATCCAGCTTGCCTTATCAATGTTTAGGGAATTGATCCTGACTCCAAACAATCCCATTAAAAATAGAAAGCGATACCATCTACGCGACAACTGACAACTAGACACTGAACCGGTGGTCCACTGGAGATTTTCCGTTCGTCGACAATGAGCCATTTTACGAGACGTTTCGGATCAGCTGATCGCTCATTTCATGAATGAAAATTTGACAGGAGGTTGCGCACAAGCCCGTGAGTGTTAATATCAATATCAACGATATCAACACTGTTGTCGTTTCGTAAAATAGACTATTCTCCGACATTAGCGGGAATTGAGCTCACATCGCACTGACGCTATAATGTCCACGTAGGTCACAAAACCAAAACTATTACATCATAGCTATTTTCCCTTTTAACTGGGTTTCATTAGTTCTCAATAAAAAAAAAAAATTGTGACGAGAACAATTTTAAACGAATGACCAATCCATTTTTTTACCAGTGCTGATAGGTTGTAGTGTATTTTGTTTCTATTTATTAGCGCATTTGCCCTAAACAAGGCTCCACCTATCCTTGAGGAAAGGAACAGCTGCGTTTTTTTGCTCCTTTCCAAGAATAACATGAAAAATCATACATTGCGGCGTTTCCTCAAGTGCGGCTATTCCTTTCCAAGAGGATTTGCCGCGTGGAGTTTCGTGTAAATGCGCTTTAGTATACATTAAAAACAACGACCGCCCTGTGTTTCATATTCAGCACACCAGCAAACCAGTCAATATGTAATGCATACTCCCGTTGATGACGTCACGCAAAAATGCGTTGTACTCTATCTACAGTAGACGTTAGCTCGGTGCAAACGCTTTAATAGCAATGCTTTTTAACTGAAAGTCCGCTAAGTGTAACAAATTTGCAGTTATTGCACCGCTATCCGTCAAAATTAAATGTCAACAGCGATGCGATGTGTTTCGCATACACTTTTGCTGCAATGCGATGATTTTCAAATGCACATTGGCTACAATCTGCAGCAACTGACAGTTCTTTGACGTCTGTCAGTTGTTGCAGTTGTCGAATTTCATTCGGTAAGTGAAACATAAACATGTTGCAGTTATCGAACGTCTGCTGTATTATTTTGTTTTCGTTCGCATATGCGTTTTCATATAAATTTGCCTAATGTTTTATTTTGAAAATCATACTGGAGTTTTGATAGAAAGCTTACCATGAATTTTCCTCTGCGAGAGAAAATATCGCCAGCAAATCTGGCGTTCGATTCGAATAGGTCGTAAGTTTGCTGTGATTCCAATGCAGATTCGACCTATTCAAAGCGAACGCCGGAAATAGAAAATAGAACAAAAATGAACCGAACGTTCACTTGTGACGTCATCTTGCAAATCCAAAAAATATTTTTTACATCTTTACGCACCTTTATTTTAGTACCTTGTTTTTGTATACCAGCTGGACTAAAATGGTGTATAAAAATTCAAAATTTTCCGTGTAAAATGCGTGATTTCAACCGCTAGGAGGCGCTTCGATCAGCGTTGAAAATTTGCCACTTTCTGATACTGAACATGTACTTCCTTTCCGTGCCAGTAAGGGAAACATACTGTGGAGGGCGCCTTGGTACATCATGGGCTCCGTTAGCGGTTAAGTTTTCATTAGACATCCTAGCCATTAATTTCTAGACACGGTAAGCATAAAGCCGCATCACACAATGAATTAGGGGTCACCTGTTGGTTGATTCTTACCACCGGAACAGGCGGTCCGTAGTGTTATTCTTAGCCAATTGAGAAAATCTCTACCGACACTACACCGCCACAAGAACGCGAGATATACGACGCACCTAAGAACAGTCTCACGTTTTGAGCGAATGTCAAAATGAATTTCAAGCTGACAGATTTCATTCTGCTTAGCAACTTTGCCGAAGACATTAGGGGCCGTTCACAAACCACGTAGACTTTTCGGGGGGTGGGGGTGGCAAACTCTACGCTGCATACAAATTTTAAAATGTTTGTATGGACAAAAGTCTACGAGGGGGTGGGGGGGAGGATATGAGATGGCCGAATTTTTGTCTACGTGGTTTATGAACAACCCCTTCTCCCCTACTGCGTTGCATAATTAACTATATTTTCCACTTCCAGCGCGCAAAGCAAACCGCCGGAGCATCCCTTCCCCTGCTGCGGAAAAATCCCGGCACGATCAACCCCAACCAGACGGACTACGACCTGAAGCAGATCAAACGTGAGGTCAACCGCCACATCAATCGGATGCGCAGCGGCCTTTCAACCAAGATCAAGGAAACGGTCCAATATCTGGAGAGTCACGACGCTCTGGCCACCATGGACCAGGTGGATGCGGCAGCAGTTAAAGCTAAGATAACCATGAGCGGAACTAATCGGTTACCGGACTACAGCTTCTACGAAGCGGTTGTGCAGAGAGACCTGGAGAACCACATCGATGCGTTGTTCCGGCGAAGGCAAGATGATGACGATGAGGGTGGCGAGGGTGGCGAAAATGGAGGGGATGATCCAGCGAAGGGGAAAGATAGTAAGGAAAATGGAATTTCGGTTTCGTTGGGAGGCGATGGAGATGAGTCCGAGTCGGAATCGGAAGAAGAGATGCCCGGTGGGCTGGTAGGATTGATTGCTAATTTGAGCGGTGGAGACGAGGGCTCGGATGTTGGAGCACTGGTGGGGGCGCTGTCGGCTGCTATCACAAATATCTTCGGCGTAAGTTTTGAGATTCGCCATATGTTATTTGAGTTTGTAATGAGAACGTTTGTTTACAGCCCGATGGATTGGACGTACCTGGACTACTGGGAACAGGTGCAGGTCTGCTTGCTGGATTACTCGGGGTTCGTTAAGTTGATTTGGATCAATTTGAAAGTCGTTGAACCTAATTTGTGTTTCCTTCCAGGGTGACGAAAACTTTGGAAAAGTGCTGGGAAGCTACGTAGGCATTGCTATCGAGGGATTTTCCGGCGGAGGCGCTGTAAGTAGTCTTATCCATATACATTCTGTGTAGAAACAATAGGATTCTTTTCGATTTTAGCGTAGTTCTAACCGAACATCAATTCGCTCTCACAATTTACAGGACAACAACGGTGCCTTCTTTGGCAACTTTCTGGGATCGGTCATTGCCGCACTTAGCTCTGTAAGTAATGAACCTATGCTCGAGTCGCAATCTTATATCAATTAATAAGCCCAGTCGTAACCTGAAAGGCCCAGTTAAGTTTTTTACTATTTTGACGAGCATATATCACCTCAAATGAAACAGCGTTCAACTATAATTTGACATTTATGATGGACACCAAACAACCTCGCCTCGCCTCGGCTGCGAAAGAATGGCAAAGACTGCGACTTAGTTTTAAGTGGTCTCTACTTTTCTTAGTGCCTGTAGACCGGTGCGGCGTACCCGCACCAGCTCACGTCTCTCCCGAGCCAACAGCAGAATTAGACAAAGCAAAAAAGAACCACGTCGAAAAGCACGATGCATATAATTTACGATAAAATGATGAAACCATGTAATCGGGCCTGATGAGTTTTTGCCAAGCCAGCCAGTGCCGGCAGCAGCGAGCGCGGCGTTGGGGCAATAGGGCAGTAGTGAAGTGAAATTGGATATTGCTTTAAACGCATCGGAATGGGTTGCGTATGGAATTACCCTGGGAGATGCGCGCACTGACTGCTCACTCGGGACACAAGTGGTAACCAATGCCTTCGACGGCGGTGATGAAGATGTTGTTTGTTGCCCTTCTTCAGAAAACGCAATGCCGAGCAATAACAATATTGATTGAATCTTTATTTCGTCTTTGGCACTTTTCTGCAACTGTAGGATCCTGATGATGAAAACCTACCTCTAAGGCCGAAGCTTTTCATTGACAACTTTTTCGCGGGACTGCAAGAAGCCAAGCGGAAGGGTGATCCGGAGGCAGAAGGTGCTGGACAGCATAAGGTGAGGCCTAGACGTTTGATACAACTCATTCAATAAATTAATCCAAACAAATCATTCCAAAGGGATCGGACCTGTTCGGCTTCATCGGTAACATCGTGGCATCCATCGTCGGTGGTGTCACCAGTTTGGTTCTCAACGCATCCCTGGGATCATCCGGTGGATCCTCTCAGGGCTCAGCAGATGCTTCCGGAGCATCGTCAGCCGGTAGCAGTGGAGATAGCTGCAAACATCCTTGCGATAGTCTCGCTCTCTAGCTCGGTTAGCGAGCTTGTAGTGTGCCATGTGATTTTCATATGTACCTTAGCCAATAAAACAATCGATAGATAAATTTGCTGTTCAGTATTAGTTTTGCAATACGTCTATTTGTAATGTCCGAAAATAATTCGATCCAATCGAAAACGCAGCACGCAACTTCGTCAACAACAGTGCTAAGTGAAAGTCAAGGTAAGATTTGTTTGTTTACATTTGATCTGCTTCGACCTCAGCATTCCCCTTCAGACCGTTCGTCATCGATTATTGTGGCTAAGTCATGGCTTAAAAATCGTAATTTTTTTTGTTCCTGTCACTAACCACCGCCAAAAATATTAAAACACCACAAGATTGATCGGATCGAAACCTTCGCACAGATTGAATAATTGTGAGCTTAGTATAGTACCTATAGCTGACTAGTACCTGCTACGGAACTAAGCAACGCGCTAGGCAACAGGTGGTGCGTTAATGGTTCTCACCTTCTAGCTTCGACAGTTGAATCGATTTGGTTGTTTCAATTTGGCTCGGAAGACATAGAAAAAATACATCTAAGTCAGAACAAATTTCCGACCGAAAACTGTGTAGGTATGTAAGGTTTCAACTAAAACAGGATATCGGTTCCCTTACTAAGCATATATGCTTTCATTTTATTTGAAGCAGAAACAAGATGTGTTGAATTCTGTTCTGCTTCAGCATTCCGTAGAGAAATTCCGGGTGGAATTTCTGGGAAATTTTGAGAGAGTTTTCCTAGGGCGAATTCCTGAAGGACCCTTGCAGACAAGTCTGAAAAAATCCCTGAAGAAATTATTTAAAAAATTCCTAATAGAATCCCTGAGTACATTCTCGATGAAACTGCTGGAGGTTTGACAACTAATTGGAGAAATCCCTACACAAATTTCGGAAGAAAATCCCTGGTGGAATTTCTGAGAGAATCCTAGGATAAGTCAAAAAAAAATCGTTGAAGTTAACCCTCGAGGATTTCCTGGGCGTATTAATGAAGAAATCTCTTGGACAAATTTTCAGAAGGATCTCTGAACGGCTTAAAAAAAATAATCTCAAAACATCCCTGAAAAAACTCTTGAAGGAATCTCTGGAGGAGTTACTGGAGAATCCATGAATATCTTCTTTAAGGATTTCGTGGAGGGAAAAATCTCAGGATATATTCCTGGAAGACTGGGAGGAGGACTGGACGAACATCGGGAGGAATCACTTCAGGAATCCCTGGAGACATCTCTGAAGGAGTTCCTAGGTAAATTCCTGGAGGAATTCCTTGAGAAATCCCTGGAGGAATTTTTGGAGTAATTCCAGAAGGAATGCCTGGAGAATTCTTAGAGCAATGCCTGGAGGAATACCTGGAGGACATCCTAGAGGAATCCCTGGAGGAATTCCTGGAGTATTTCGAGAAGAAATGCCTAGGTAAATTCCTGGAGAATTCACGGAAAAATACCTGGAGAAATTCCTGGAATAATTCCAGAAGGAATGCCTGAAGAATTTCTAGAGAAATGCCTGTAGGAAATTCTAGAGAAAATTTTGGACGAACTCCCGGAAAAATCCCTGGATGAATCGATGAACAACCCTGAAGTAATTCCTGGGGCATTTTCTGAAGGAATTCTTGGAGGAATTCCGGAATAAATCAATCAATTCCTGTTGCTGCCAGGAATTCCTGGATGAAATCCTAGAGGAATGCCTAGAGGAATTTCTAAATTCCAGGAAGAATTCCTAAAAGAGTTCCTGGAGGAATTCGTGAACAAATTCCTGAAACATTTCCTGGAGCATTTCTTTGAGGAATTTCGGCAGGAATTTTTGACTGAATTCCTGGAGAAATTTCTGGGGTTTTTTTTTTTTTTTTTTTTTCCCTGTAGGGGTACACAACCACTGCGACCATTAATTGATCTATTGTGGTAAGACCCAGTTGCTTTATGCAGTACATTAGTACACTCACTAGTATTAAGAACTAGCGATTGTTTTTTTTTAGGCCTGCATTATACCCCAGTCTGGAATAGCTTCCAAAATGAAAGCCACTACCTTCTTGGGATTTATATTCCACCAGATATCTCGGGGATGCATGATACATCCACCGAAATAACGTTCTCTCTTCTTAAAGAGAAAACTACACTCACAAAGTAGATGTTCCGAGGTTTCAGAGTTGAAACCACAGAACCGACATTCTTCTGATTCAATCTTCTTGAGCTTCAATAGAAAGTGTCGAGATGGGCAGTGCCCAGTTAACAATCCTGTGTACACACTTAATTCGCGTTTACTAAGTTTCAGTAGTGTGTTCGTGTTTTTCACGCTTGGCACGATGAATCTCTTTGACTGGGATATTCCAGGTGCAGTATGCCAGTTTGCTCCTACGCTCTGTTTCTCCCATTTTTTTAGCTCCATCGATAGAGCACTTGATGATACTCCACAGAAGGGTTCCGGTCCATACAAGGCACCCAGAGATCCCTCCCTAGCTAGCTGGTCCGCAATTTCGTTGCCTGCAATTCCACAATGACCTGGTACCCAGAATAATTTTACAGTATTCCTTCCAGCCAGTTCCTTCAGTAGTGTAATGCACTCCCATACTAGCTTAGAATAACATTCAAATGTGCAGACTGCCTTTAAAGCTGCCTGACTGTCTGAAAAGATATAGATATTCGCATGTCTATATTTTCTTTTAAGACAGATGGCAGCGCATTCCAAAATAGCTTGAATTTCAGCTTGGAACACCGTTGGCCATTTACCCATTGGTATGGCGAGTTTAGTCCTGGGTCCATATACTCCAGCCCCAGTTCTATCACTCATTTTCGATCCATCCGTATAGAATACAATAGATCCTGGTCGAACCGTTGGTCCTCCTGATTCCCATACGCTCCGATCATCAATCGAAACTTTGTATGGTATATCTAAGATGAATTTTGGTTCCATCCAGTCTTCATTTTGTATTACTAGTGGATTTACAGTAACATTGGTTAAGATTTTCAAATGTCCTGTTAGATCGCCTTCTAAGATGTTCTTATATCTTTTTAACTTCAAGGCACTTTTCTTTGCCTCTAGTTGCACAAATTGGTGCAAGGGTAGCAGATGCATTAAGGCATCTAGTGTTGAACCAGGAGTACTTCGAATAGCTCCTGTTATTGACACTGTTGCTAAACGTTGAAGTTTAGCCAGCACTCGTTGGGCTGTTTTGGTTTTGGTTTTAGGCCACCAGACTAGAGAGGCATAAGAGACTTTGGGTCTAACAACTGCCAGGTAGATCCAATGAACTATCCTGGGTTTTAGCCCCCACTTTCCCCCGATCACTCTCCGACAGGCCCAAAGAGCAGTTGTTGCCTTATTTACTACATGCTCTAGATGTTCACTCCAGTTCAGTTTTTTATCTAGTATGACTCCTAAATATTTCACCCTGGAGGAGAATGTCAACTGTACCCCATCCAAGGACGGTGCCTTTATATTGACATTTCTTTTTCTTGTAAAAATTACAAGAGTAGTTTTTGAGGGATTTACGTTTAATCCCTCTCCTTTACACCAGGCAAGAGTGTAGTTTAACGCTATTTGCATTCTGTTTGATAGCGTTTCATCATGCTTCCCTCTTACCACTATCACGATATCATCTGCATAACCAATGACTTCGAATCCCATTGCCACTAAACTATTAAGCAAGTCATCAACAACTAAAGACCACAGCAATGGTGAAAGTACACCTCCTTGGGGACAGCCCTTAGACGTACTTACTTTAATGGTTGATTCGCCCAGTCTAGAGACAATACATCGATTTCTCAGCGCTGCAGTGATCCAGTCAACGATTGAGCCATGAAAGCCCCGTTTATACATAGCTGATCTGATTGAAGCATGTGAAGCGTTATCAAACGCACCTTCAATATCAAGAAATGCACAGTACGCTACTTCCTTGTATTTGATGCTTTTTTCTATTTTTTGTGTTAACGTGTGAAGGGCTGTTACCGTCGACTTGCCTTTGCAATAGGCAAACTGTAATTTATTTAGCTTGTGAGCTTTTAAAAACGAGCCTTTGATATGCTCATCCAGAATCTTCTCCATTATTTTGAGTATAATTGAGGTTAGGCTTATTGGCCTGTATGCTTTAGGCTGTGTTTTGTCCCGTTTGCCGTTTTTTGGTATGAATATCACTCTTACCTTATTCCACCAACTGGGAATGTAGCACAGTGTCATGCTACTAATAAACATCTCAACTAAAGCAGGGATGATTATGTCCCTACCGTGCTGTATTAGCGCCGGAAAAATGCCGTCTTCTCCAGCAGATTTGAAAGGGTCGAAGGAATTTATTGCCCAGTCCACCATTGCCACTGTGAAAATTTTTCGGGATTCCATGAGTGCATCTTTTCTGTTCATA
Organism: Aedes albopictus; assembly: GCF_035046485.1. NCBI lineage: Eukaryota > Metazoa > Arthropoda > Insecta > Diptera > Culicidae > Aedes > Aedes albopictus. Next base: position 93,761,164 of record NC_085136.1, read on the forward strand.
TTGCGTCCAGAATTTGTCCTCAATTGTCCCGATGAATTTTCATCAACAGCAAATGAGCCTGGGAAATGTTTTTCCATCAGTACTTCCAATGTTTCTGAAGGACTTCTGGTGAATGTGCCATTATCCTTCTTAACGTTGCCTAGGCCATTTGAGTGTTCCTTAGAAAGGACTTTTTGAAGCCTGGCCGCTTCTGAAGTGTATTGGATGTTTTCACACATGAATCTCCAATGTCTTCGTTTGCTTTTCCTTATTTCAGTGCTATATTCGGTTAGAGCCTTTCTATATTGGCCCCAATCCGAAGTTGCTTTTGCTCTGTTGAAGAGTTTTCTTACTTTCCTCCTCATTTTTTGTAGAGCGTTGTTCCACCAAGGGACTTTCCTGTTTGAACTCCTTTCCCTTTGTGGACAACTTTCGTAGTATGCTTGTATAATTTTGTTAGTGACCATCCTAGAAGCTTCTTCTAGTTGCTCTGCTGTTCTTATTTTTTCGTCCAGCAGAGGTTGCTTGTTCGCAAGAATTTGCTTGTAGAGATCCCAGTTGGTGTTCCTGGGGTCTCGATAGAATTCCCTCACGGTCTCTCCCCTCTCTATTGAGAAGGTGATATGCTTATGATCTGAGAGAGATACCTCGTCAGATACTTCCCAAGAGGTAATTCTATCTGTTAGAATTTGGCTACAAAGTGTTAAATCAAGTACTTCATGTCGCCTTGAGTTAACATATGTGGGTTTGTCCCCTCTGTTACATATATCAATGTTATTAGCAGAAATATATTCTAAAAGGGACTCACCTCGTTTGTTGATGTCACTGCTTCCCCATACAGTGTGGTGAGCGTTGGCATCGCAGCAGATAATAAATTGCTGGTTTTGTTGTCTGCAGCTGGTGACAAATTCGCAGATTGAGGACGTCGGAGCTTCTTCTTCATCACCAGGAAAGTAAGCTGATGCTATATTAACGATAGACTTACCCCTGGTTGTTGGAACCTCCACCCTGATGGCTGCGATGTCTCGTTTGATAAATTCTGTAATAGGAGTAAAATTAATCCTTCCATTTACTAAGATAGCTGTCCTTGGAGAAGGATGGCTATCATCATAGAGTAACTTACATTTTGGTGTAGTAAGGCCCATCACCCTATGATTGTTGACCCACGGTTCCTGTACTAACGCCAGGTCGAGGTCTTCTTTGGCAAACCTTTGCAAAAGTACGCCTGATGCCCCTCTTGCATGCTGTAGGTTTGCCTGAACCAATTTTATGTTGGTCATTGCGTTGACGATCCGCTTTTTTGTGACTGGCGGATCGTCGGCTTAGTTTTTGTGCCTTTTGTGGTGGACTCTTTGGAGATTTCTGGGACCTTCTTTTGCATTCCCAGTGAACTACTGTTGTTCTCACCACGGTTATTATCCTTTTTCGGATTCGTTTTAGCAGTTCCTTCTTGGGATTCAGTTTTAGACGAACTTTCACATTCATCACCAGTAGTATTTACCGGACTTGGCCCAGGAATTTGTTGCTGCTGGTCCACTTGAGGGCCCGGCAGCGTGTTCCCTAGGTCTTTGCCCTGTATCATACTGGCGACTTCCGTTTCCATTGCCATATCCTGAACCTCTCTACAGTCAGTGTTACTGTCCTGCTTGTCGATCCTGCTTTTCTTGACCCGACGTAGTTTTGCAGTGTGATACAAGTAGTTGATTTGAAATCCCCATCTTGTCAATTTCTGCATTGAGTCCTCGTTCACTGTGAGAACCAGCTCAACATCATTCCCGTTAGGGGAAGATCTTTGCAGAATTCTCCAGGAATCCGTGTCCATGTCATTCTGTGACTCGATGAATGCCATTATTTGCTCGTTGCTTTTAGTGGCGCTTTTTGGCAGGTAGGCTACCAAGATTTCCGATCTAGGAATGTTCTTTTCGTCGACCGCTATCAACTCAACTCCCTCGCATACAAGTAGGCTCGGAGTTATCCTTTTTAACCAGTCCGCTGTAGCCTGGTCGTGGCAGTTGATAACAAGGAAGCCTGTTTTTATGGTGCAGCCTCTGAAAATCGGTTTTACATCTGTTCCCCGATTTTCCACTACTTTGTTAATAATGGTGTCTTGTACCAATATTAGCTGTTGTGTTGTTAGAGCTGTAGTCGGATAGTCCTTTGGTATTATTCCTATGCGTACTTGGCTCACAACCTCCGTGTATAGCGGATTTTGAGTAGCAGTGGGCTTAGTTTTCCTATCTGGGACTTTTAGATTCCTTGATAGACGACTCTCAGCTACTGCCAATGCCCCCTTACCAGGGACTTTAATATTCCCGGGTAGAGTATGAGCAGTTTTTGCTTTTTGCTTCGTGCCTGGGACTTTCGGTTTCCCGGGTTGACTTCGCCCTGCTGCTGCCTCTGTTTTCCTATCTGGGACCTTCGTATTCCCGAGTTGACTGCAACTTCCAGCTTTAGCCCGTTTACCTGGGACTTTCAGTTTCCCGGGTTTGGAGCGTTCAGCGTCTTCGTTTGTCTTATTCGCAACTTTAGAGGTACCGGGTTGCATGTGGACAGCATCTGCCTCTGCCCTTCCATCTTGGAAGTTTGGATCTCTTTGCCGTTGCAGCCGGATGTTCACCGATGATGTGGCTAGGGATTTCCGAGAATGGTCTTTGTGCGGCCTTCCCGTTGGTGTTGATGTCCCTTTTGTCTTTTTGGGTTGTGGCTTCTCACCACTCGATAGGTCATCTCTAGGCCTTTTCGATGGTTCTGACTGCACGCTTGGCCTGTAGGCAAGGCGATAGGCCTCGTCTTTGTCATAGCCCTGATCTAGCAGTTTTTTCAGTCGCTTTTTACCGGCACCACTTAGCTTGATTCGGTCCATTTGCTGAGATTGTTCCGGATTTGCAACGGTTGATCCCCTTGATGTCTTGATAGTGACGCTTACTCGATCGTCCTCGTCGCTGTCTTCCATCTCGGAGTTCTTTGGAGTGTCCAAGTTGATCGATGGACAACTGGACAGATTTTCCAGTGATTTACTATCTAGCTGTGCTTCGAGCTGCTCCAGCGAGTCTCCCTGGTCAGTGTCCATTTTTTCCAGCTGAGAGAGGCAGTTGGCACCTGTTGTTTTATTTTGTTTGTTGTTGTTGCTCATTGTTGTTCCCACGAGTCGCACGGGAAGTAAAGGTCGACTGCGCCAGAGCCCTGCATTAACGCAGCAAGGGATGAATACTGTGGGGTTCTCCCTGGTACCCCACAGGCTCCGTTCGCGACTGAGTATTTGTTTCACCCCCCCAGCCATGCATCCATAGGCACGGGTCGCATTACACCGTAGATTCGGGGTTAGACCGTATTAGGCATTCGTGTGGCTACGGTCATCACCACATATATCCTCCTCCTTTACCCGGGCTTGGAACCGGCAACAATGATTCTTGTTAATTCTGAACATACACAAGTGTATCTCCAGAATAAAAGAATCATCCTTGGCGGAGTTTCTGGGGTGATTCCTGGATGGATTTTTGGAGGAATCCTCAGGAGTTCCTGGATGAAATCCATGGAGGACTTCCTGGAGGAATCCCTCGATGAATTCCTGGAGGAATCTCTGGGTGGATTCCTGGATAAACCTCTGGAGTAATACCTAGAGAAATTCGTGGAGTAATCCATACAAGAATTCCTGGAGGAATGCATGGGGGTATCCCTGAAGGAATATCAGCAAGAATTCCTGGAGAATTCCTGAATAAATGCCTGGAGGATTGCCCGAAGGAATGCCTAGAAGAATGTCTAGAGAAATTCCTTCACAAATCCATGGAGTAATCCCTAGAGAAATCCCTAGGTTTCCTGAATGAAATCCTGGGTGAATTCTGGAAAAAGTCCTGGAGGAGTCGTTGAACAAATACCTCGAGTTATTCCTGGGAGATTTCCTGGAGAAATTCTTGGAGAAATTCCGGAATTAATCAACCAATTACTAAAGCTATGTTCGCTTAGAATCCGGAATCATGTCACATTTTCTAGTGGCGCTCTCAATGAACATTATCATCATTCTTTTGCAGCACTCTGATCATAGACTAATCCTCTTTAAATGGTGAAAATTTCATTGATTTTCTTGCAACGAATGAAAAATTATTTCAGATTGAAGACAAAAGGAGGAAAAAAATCTTGCACAAACACGTTGAAAATTTAGCGTGGTCAGGTACGACAGTCGCGAAAATTTTTAATAAAGCCTGTATCCGCAATAATCAGGACACAGAAGTACGGCTGTACCTCTGCAATGAATCGGTAAAATTGGCCTAATAATTGACTGAGACCTCTTTGGGGTATGTTCATAATTTGTGCCAAAATTCATAAAAATCGATGCATTACTTTTGACAGTGGATGAAAAACAAACAGACTTAGTTTTAAGCATTTTGTACAATCATGACCAATTTTCATTCGCAAAACCGATGGTTATTTTACACTACAGTTCAAAATTTTGTGATGATAATTATGAAATTTCGTTAGCAGCTATGATACTTATAAAGACATTTTTTTTTGCAAAATTTCGTCAACTTTGATCAATTGGTTTTAAAGCTACTGGTGTTGATAGGGGTGAGTGTTAGTGAAAATTTATCGTGTTCTTCATGTGCGATGTTTGCCTATTCATAACTTTTGAGTTTCTCTGCCAATTTTCATTAAATTTTCACAGAAGATAGTTGATTATGTGTATATTATGTCTGCAAAATTTGATGATTATTGGTATAATACTTCAAATAGTACAATCGAAACAATAAAGACTTGCTGTCGGAGGGGCTAAAATCACGTTCAGTCCAAATACATGTTTGGACTATACACAGATAAAAATAATGAGATTTACACGTCATGTAAACTTCATTTTACTCATGTAAACTTAATGTTATTATGGTTTACATGATATATCATGTAAATTTGTGTTATATGTCATGTAAACTCTCAGAGTCATGCTGAATTACATGACATATAATGGAAGTTTACATGATATTTCATGAACTTTACATGATATGTCATGTAAACTTCTATGATATCCCACGCTCCAATTATGTGCATCATATGTTACAGAATTTTACACTCTTTTTTCGATCTGTGTAAATTTCTTGATAATGTATCAATTTTTTTTGAAATTTTGCCTATGCAACAACTGTAGATTGAAAGGTTTGTGTTGAAAATTTCAGCCATTTCATTTACCAAATTCAAAAGTTACAGCACTGACAAGCAAAACTAGGGGCTGTACAAAATTCAATGGCGCACATTCCACTCCTTCACTGCTACAACAAAAAGTACTGCACCGATTTACATGAAATTTTGTAGGTGAAATGAACACATCCTAAGATGTTATTAGGCCAAATTTGAACAATTTTGATGTTTCTATTGCAGAGTTACAACTGTATTTCTGTGTCCCGATTATTGCAGATACAGGCTTTATCGTCAAAACCATGTTGTTAACAATGGCATAAGGAAGTGTCCTCGGAAGAAAAAAGCTTGGGTTCATTGATAAATCTGCTTTGAATTTGAAGATTTGGCAATTAGTTCGAACTCTGGGCATGCTTTTTTCGCAACAAGATGATGAGAACCAATTCATACAAGGACGACAGCCTCAAGAATCGCGTGCTGCTTTTCAAAAACGCACACAAGGGATATGTAGAGGTTCTACCTATTTTGATGAGCTGCCATGACAGCCGGAGACGTTCAGTGGTATCGTCACAGATGGGTAGTGTTTATCAACGAAAAAAACACTCAAATTTCGCGTTTTCTCAATTCACTGAATTGCCCCTCATTTCGCAATAAAAAAAAATTGGCAATTTTTTTTTGGAATCCTAGTCAGACTAGTCAAGGCACTCAGGACACTGCATAGGTGACCTGATTGTTGAACAAACGTGCGGAAGGGGTTGTTGCTGAAATTTACCACCGTTGTGCAGATTTTTAGAGAGGTCAACACTGAAAAAGTATAAATAACCTTTGTTTTGAGGGCTTCACCTTTTATGTTTGTTATTCCATCCCTAAGATATACGTGATTTTGTCATTCCGGATTCTAAATGAACATAGCTTTATCGTTGGGAGAAATTCCTAGAGAAATCCCAGAAGATATCCTTGAAGAAATCCCTAGATGAATCCCTGGAGGAATTCCTGGAGAAATCCCTGGAGGAATTCTCAAAAGAATTCCTGGAGAAATTCCTGAAAGAATCTCTGAAAGATTGCCCGGAGTATTTCCTGGAGGGATTCCTAGAGGAATTCTTAGATAAATTCCTGGAGAAATTTCTGGGGTGATTTCTGGAGGGGTTTTTGGAGGAATTCTTGGAAGAAGTTCTTGGATGAAATCCAGAAGGAATCAGCGGAGAAATCCATGGAGGAATGCATAGAGAAATCCTTGGAAAAATACCTGGGAGCACTTCCTAGAGGTATTGCTGAAAGAATTTCCAAAGGAATTCCTGCAAGTTTTCCTTGAGAAATTCCTGCAGGATTCCCTGGAGGAATCCCTAGAAAAATCACTGGAAAAAATCTGGTTGAATTTTTGGAATCTATGAAGAAATGCCTAGAGGAATTCCTGGAGGAATCCCTGGAGGAATCCCAGGAATAATTTCTGAGGAAATTCCAAAAAGAATTCCTGAAGTAATTCCTATGAGAGTTATTGCAGGAAACGCGTGGAGGAGGTATTTACTTCAGGAATCGCAGAAGGAATTTCTGCGAAAATGCCAAATCAATAATAATAAAAGTTCGTGGAAGAACTTCTGGAGACATCCCTATAGCAGTTCCTGAAGGAATCCCTGGAGAAATTCCTTAAATACTCCAGAAGAAGTCTCGAAAGCAATCTCAAGAGGAATTCCTTAGTGAATCCCTAAACAGTTCCCGGAGGAATTTCTGGATAAATTCCTAGAGTCGTTCCTGAGAAAAAATTCAAGAGATATACGAAATCCTTGAAGGAATTTTTAAAATAATCCATGGTATTGGCGTAGCTGACATTTTTCTTTTCTCACTCATTCTCCTTGACAAATAAAAGAAAGAACAGGGTGAAAGATACGGCCAGTGCCCCTTCTTCCTCCTTCTCCTTCTAGTGTTAACTAAGAAAAAATAAACAGCTAGCTATGCCAATGAACGCCCTGGAGCTGTTCCTGAAAGAATCCCAGAAGGAATTTCCGAGAAATCCCTGAAGCAGTTCCAGCAGGAATTTCTGATGGAATTCCTAAGGCAACCTCAAGAGGAATCCCGGAAGAAATTCCCAGAGGAATGAAGAACTCGTAATGAAATCCTAGGACAGATCTCTTAACGAATTCCTGGTGGAGTTTGTGTAGGAATCCATTGAAAAAGAATGGAAGGATTTCTTGTCTATAGTAATTTCTGGACGAATTATTAAAGGAATCCTTAGGTGAGCTGCTGAAGGATTTTTTTTTTTTTTAAGAAATTGAACATTTTTTTTAAATAAGCACAGGTGAAATTTTCCGAAAGAAGCTCCCGAAGAAGTACTTCGAATGATTCCAGACGGGGTTATTGAGGCGATCTCTTGCGGAACTCTTGAATGAATATATGGATAAATTTTCGAAGAATTCTCAAAGGGAAAATCTGCAGAAATAAAAAAAAAAACAGGATCTTTCGTGAAATTCCTTTGGGGAATTCCCGGAGGAATCCTCGGAGAATTACTGGAGGAATCTCTAAAGATATTCCTGGAAATATTCCCAGAGAAATGTCTGGGAAATCCCTGGAGGAGTTCTTGAAAGAATCTCTTCTGGAATCCATGATGAAATCACTGAAGGAAGCTATGTGAAAATTTCTGGAAATTTCTAAAAGTGTCCCTGGAATTTAGAAATCTCTGCCTTAAGAGCAAAATCGTTTGTTTGAATTTCATTCGAAATTTGAAAGTTTAAGCTACTACACGCCAGCAGCATATGGTTCTAAAAAGATCTTCGGATACGGAGCATGTTCTGGGAATGGTATGGAAACTAACGGTTGACGTGTTCACCCTTGTTACTATTCTGAATGATGAAGGCACGGGGATGAACCAGCCTCGGGCTGAAAATCCCCATAATAAAGAGCCAATAATAATAGATGAAGTTAGGAAGCTACTGGTACGATGAGACACACCCACAAAAAGACAGGTGTTGAGGCTCGTTATGTCACTGTTCTACCCTTAAGGGTTCATCGAACATTTTATACACGGCAAGATCGTCATGCAGCAGATTTTAAGATATGGCACAACTAGGATGAAAAGATTGTAGTTCTTCCACGCAATCTGTGGAATGACTTAACGTCGTTTTGAAGCAATTGGGTGAAGTAGAGGTTTTCCACTGTTTCTTCGGTACGGCAGAATTGTGAACTGCACGAGTACATCGATGCAAGGGAGTTAGCGTTGTTTTTTTTTTAAATCTTCATCAGATTTCTTACAAAATTCTTTGAAAATCAGAGTCAGGAATGTCTTTGGAGGTATCTCTGACAAATCATCCGGGAATTTTTCTGTTGACTCCTTTAGACAATTTTTAGTTTCCTTTTGAGTTTTTTTCGATTGTTTTATAGTGATAACCCCAGACATTAATTTAGGTATTTTTTTTTCCTCAAATCTTCCTTAAACCCTATAATGCCTTTGATTTTACTTCAAATATTCTTTAGAAAATCACCCAGGAGTTCCTTTCAAAAAGTCCTTATTGAATTTATGAAAAGTTCTTCAGAATATTTTCTATGAATTGCTTCTGAATTTCCTCTAGAATTTTGTTCGAAATGTTCTTTAGAGGTACTTCCAGAAATTTCTCCTAGAATGCATCAAAAATGCTTCCATGATTTTCCTTAAAATATTTTCCAGACTTTTTTTTTGCGTTGCGTTGCGTTGCGTTGCGTGGTAACGGAGTAATTCGTAGATTGCATACTGAAAGTTGTCATGTTATATCTTTAATACTTCTATTCCAATTGCTTATGGAATGCTATTTTGGAAGGAACAGCTATCCAATCAGAGGTTGAAGTATCAGGTATCAGAAGGCCGGCTCCAGAGGCACGTTATCCTCCATTTGGGACATTTGTGCCATCGCCAAAATAACAGCCTATTTCATCATCTACCTGAGGGAAAAGGAAGGAAAAAGGATTTGGATGGGGATAGGGACAGGTAGGGAAATAGGAAAATACCCTGGAAGAGGGTACTAACGCACAAGCGTACCACAATGGGTTCAAACAGCGCCCTGAAAAGGGCACTGTAATAACGCATAAAGCGAAAGAGAGCCTATAGCTCTTTACCACAGCGGGTTAAGAACAACAGAATATCCTGAAGATTCAGGTTTCTGAAGTCAGTTTCACTTAATAAGTGTTTACCGAATACTCGGAAACGCAGTTGCGCGAAAACTGGACAGTTACATATCAAATGATACGAAGTTCCATAATCGGATTCACAGCTATCACAGGCAAATGAATCAGCTTGCTGAATATTCGCCATGTGATAGCTGAGTCGGCAGTGGCCAGTCAATGCTTTGACCAGCATGCTGCAATTCTGCTTAGACAGATTAGTTAGATACTTCGCCACCCGTAGAGATGGCTCAGCACTATACAATTTGGTTTGACGACATGACTCCAAACTATTCCAATATTGTCTGTGTTGAGTGACAGCCCAGGTGTGAATCTGAAGCTTAATCCAACACTTCGATATCGGAATAGCTGGCTCAGGGCCAATGAAGTCATGTGATGCTCCAGAGCGAGCTAACTCATCAGCCAATTCATTTCCAGCGATGGAAGAATGACCAGGTACCCATAGAAGGTGAACAGCGTTTGCTGAATTCAGCTCCTCGATTTGAGTTCGACAAGCGATAACTATCTTCGACCTGGAGTTGGCCGAAGCAAGTGCTTTAATAGCAGCCTGGCTATCTGAACAGAAGTATATTACTTTGCCCATTACGTGCTGCTGAAGTGCTGATTGCACTCCGCACATAAGAGCAAAGATTTCGGCCTGAAAAACGGTACAGTGTCTACCAAGTGAATAAGACTGATACAGCCTTAGCTCACGAGAACAAACACCAGCACCAGCTCGACCTTCGAGATAAGAGCCATCAGTGTAACATACGATGCCGTCTGAAATACTTCTCTCCAGATAACCAGATGTCCACTATTCCTGGAAAGGGAATTTCGTGGAAAATGTCCTACATGGAAAATTACAAGCAATTGTAAGATCACTTGGAGCAAGGACAATTTTGTCCCAATTCACCAAAAGTGGAAACAACGAGGTGTGTGTTGAACTGCGGTTCACAGGAGTTTCCTCTAGTAGACCGAGTACCCGTAACCGGTAAGTGCAAGAAAGGGCTTCTTGTTTGAGATGAATGTGTAGTGGGGCAACGTCAAAGAGAACTTCTAGCGCTGCCGTAGGAGTTGAAGAGAACGCTCCAGACATCGCCATTAAGCACATCCTTTGGAGATGGCCTAATTTTGATTGGACCGTTCTCACTTCACCCTTTTGCCACCACACAAGACATCCATAAGCCAATATTGGCCGAACCACAGTTGTGTAAATCCATTTGATATACTTGGGTTTTAGACCCCAAGTTGTACCAAAAGTACGCCGGCATTGCCCGAAGGCCATACAAGCTTTCTTGATTCTGAACTCAATGTGAGGTGTCCAGGAAAGCTTGGAATCAAGAATGACTCCAACGTACTTTACCTGTTCAGTCACATCGATTTCAGAATCAAAGAGACGCAAAGGTCGAACGCCATTAAGGTTTCGCCTTTCCGTGAAAAGAACAGTAGATGTTTTACTCGGATTAACCGAAAGGCCATATTGGCGACACCAACCCTCAACTACCTGAAGGGCGTTTTGCATCAGGTCGAAAAGGGTGCTGATGCACATACCAACTAACAATGTTAGGTAGTCGTCGGCAAAACCATAAGTAGGAAAACCGCTATTATTGAGTTGCCTCAATAGCGTATCTGCTACGAGATTCCACAAAAGCGGTGATAAGACTCCCCCTTGGGGGCATCCACAAACACTCAATTTCCTAATCCCTGCTAGACGCAATGTCGAGAAGAGATATCGGTTTTTGAGCATTTGGTGAATCCAATTGGAAATCATTGGAGATATACCATGACTCCGTGCGGCTTCCAATATGGCATCGAAAGGCACGTTGTCAAAGGCACCCTCGATATCTAAGAAAACACCCAAACAAGATTGCTTTTGAGCGAATGCTTTCTCGATATCGTAAACAACCTTGTGTAAAAGAGTTACAGTGGACTTACCAGATTGGTAGGCATGTTGGTTCACATGAAGAGGCACGTTGGCCAGATGAACATCACGGATATGATGATCCACAATATGTTCTAAGCATTTCAGAAGAAAAGAGGTCAAACTGATAGGTCTGAAACTCTTTGCTTCTTCATACGACGCACGACCCACTTTCGGAATAAACTTTACAGTAATATCCCTCCAGGATTTGGGAATATACCCTGTAGCAAAACTGCAAACAAGTAGTTTTTTCAAAACATGTTTGAAATAATCAAATCCCATCTGAAGCAAAATAGGATAAATCCCATCTGCCCCAGGAGATTTGAAAGGAGCAAAGCTATTAACCCGTTTCGGTCCTAGTTGGGAATTTAATTTCAAAAAATCACTGTGACTTCATTTTCCAACCGATTTTTACGAAATTCTGAACGAAGATCGCGCTACATCTCTAGTTGTATGGAAAAATATTAAAATGGTATTTTGGTCCTTGGGGTCTGAGTTATTGAAGGGGTTATATGGGTCAAATCGGGTCAAAAATGGACCAACTTCCTTTTAATCACTGATTACTTGTAAAAAACACATGCAATATGATTGCAAACATGTTCAATTATCTTTTTATTATTACAGACGCATAGTTTGAGTAAATTGGGATTGTCTGGTTTTGGTTCCGGATGTTCCGGGTCGCGTTTGGGGTGCGTTCGGAGGACACTTTTCACACGTTCCCTACACCTGACATTTTTTCTCGCATAATTCTAAAAACAGGCTTGTCATGACTCATTCTTCATAATTTTGTATACTAAGTCTGTTGAAAGAATATTCAAAGGTTTTTTTTTTGACATATAGGCTGCCATCCCGGATGTTCCGGGAACCTGGGACCACCCGGGGAAGTGGCCATTTTCCAAACAGTTATGAAACATGGCTTGCGACATATCAATCTTCATGATTTTGCAAAACAAGTATGTTAGAGGAGAATTCAGAGGTTTTTGGGCATATTGGCCACAATTCCGGATGTTCCGGGAACCTGCAACCACCCGGGGAAGTGGCCATTTTCCAAATTGTTATGAAACATGGCTTGCGACATATCAATCTTCATGATTTCGCAAAACAAGTATTGTAGAGGAGAATTTAGGGGTTTCTGGACATATTGGCCACAATTCCGGATGTTCCGGGAACCTGTAACCACCCGGGGAAGTGGCCATTTTCCAAACAGTTATGAAACATGGCTTGCGACATATCAATCTTCATGATTTTGCAAAACAAATATATTAGAGGAGAATTCAGAGGTTTTTGGGCATATTGGCCACCATCTTGGGTGTTCCGGGAATCTGGAACCATCCAGGGAAGTGACCATTTCCCCAAACTGTTATGCAACATGGCTTGCGACATATCAGTCTCCATGATTTTGCAAAACAAGAATGTTAGAGTAGAATTCGAAGATTTTTGGACATATTGGCCACAATTTCGGATGTTCCGGGAACCTGCAATCACCCGGGAAGTGGCCATTTCCATAACAATTATGAAACATGGCTTGCGACATATCAATCTTCATGATTTAAACAAGTATGTAAGAGTGGAGTTCAGAGGTTTTTGGACATATTGGCTACCATATCTGGATGTTCCGGGAAAATGGCCACTTCCTTGGATGGCTGCAAGTTCCTAGATCATCCGGAGTATTATCCAATATGTCCACAACCATCTGAATTCTCAGCTAACCTACATAATTTGCAAAATCATGAAGATTGATATGTCGCAAGCCATGTTGCATAATTTATTGGGGCATGGTCACTTCCCCGGGTGGTCTCCGGTTACCAGAATATTCAAGATGGTTGCCAATATGTCCAAAAACCTCTGAATGCTATTTTAACATACTTGATTTGCAAAATACCGAAAATTGATATGTCGCAAGCCATGTTTCATAACAATTTGGAAAATGGCCACTTCCCCGGGAGGTTCGAGGTTTCCGGATCATTTGGGATGGTGGCCAATATGTCCAAAAACCTCTGAATTCTCCTCTTACATACTTGTTTCGCAAAATCATGAAGATTGATAAGTCGCCACTTCCTGGCCACTTCCCCGGGTGGTCCCAGGTTCCCGGAACATCCGGGATGGTGGTCAATATGTCCAAAAAACTTCTGAATTCTACTCTAGCACACTTGTTTTGCAAAATCATGAAGATTGATATGTCGCAAGCCATGCTTCATAACAATTTGGGAAATGGCCACTTCCCCGGGTGGTTCCAGGTTCTCGGAATATCCGGGATGGCGGCCAATATGTTCAACAATCTCTGAATTCTCCTCTAACTTACTTGTTTTGCAAAATCATGAAGATTGATATGTCGCAAGCCATGCTTCATAACAATTTGGAAAATGGCCATTTCCCCGGGTGGTTCGAGGTTTCCGGATCATTATGGAAGGTGGCCGATATGTCCAAAAACCTCTGAATTCTCATCTTATATACTTGTTTCGCAAAATCATGAAGATTGATATGTCGCAAGCCATGTTTCATAACAATTTGGGAAATGGCTACTTCCCCGGGTGGTTCCAGGTTCCCGGAACATCCAAAAGTGTGGCCAATATGCCCAAAAACGTCTAAATTCTCCTCTAACATACTTATTTGGCAAAATCATGAAGATTGATATGTCGCAAGCCATGTTTCATAACAATTTGGAAAATGGCCACTTCCCCGGGTGGTTCCAGGTTCCCGGAACATCCGGAATTGTGGCCAATATGCCCAAAAACCTCTGAATTCTCCTCTAGTATATTTGTTTTGCAAAATCATGAAGATTGATATGTCGCAAGCCATGTTTCATAACTGTTTGGAAAATGGCCACTTCCCCGGGTGGTTCCAGGTTCCCGGAACATCCGAAAGTGTGGCCAATATGCCCAAAAACGTCTAAATTCTCCTCTAACATACTTATTTGGCAAAATCATGAAGATTGATATGTCGCAAGCCATGTTTCATAACAATTTGGAAAATGGCCACTTCCCGGGTGGTTCCAGGTTCCCGGAACATCCGGAATTGTGGCCAATATGCCCAAAAACCTCTGAATTCTCCTCTAGTGTATTTGTTTTGCAAAATCATGAAGATTGATATGTCGCAAGCCATGTTTCATAACTGTTTGGAAAATGGCCACTTCCCCGGGTGGGTTCCAGGTTCCCGGAACATACGGAATTGTGGCCAATATGTAAAAAAAACCCTAAATTCTCCTCTACCATACTTGTTTTGCAAAATCATGAAGATTGATATGTCGCAAGCCATGTTTCATAACAATTTGGAAAATGGCCACTTCCCCGGCACAATGGTCGGAAAAAGATAAAGTTCGGCCAAAACTCTTTTTATGTGTTTAATCGAAGTTATAGGTTGCCCAGATATGGTATATAGTGTTTTTAGTGTTTAAAAAGGGGTATTCAAAAATTACGTAATTTCAATAATTTCAAAAACAGTGAAAATCAGTAAATTCCATATTTTTTGCGTTTTTTGTTAGAAAATCAATTCGGATTTAAATAAATGATCATCTTTCGATCAAATCCAATCAAGTTTGTTCAAAACGTGTGAAAAATGTGGAAAGATAAATTTTATTTCAGTAAAAAATGGAAAAATAACGTAAAATATATGAAAAAACATGACTTTTTTAAAAAGCTCTAATTTGAAAAACTGCAAATTTCTGCAAAATATTTAAACGTTTTTAGGCAGCTCTAAGCATGATGTTTAAGATGTACTATTCGAAATTGCGGCGACACGTGACGACACGAACCGTTTTTTAACTTAAAAATTCCCAAAATTTCTAAGGTACAATATATGAAAATTTGAAAAGTTTTGTGACATATTAATTTTGCATCATACGTGCATTCAAACAGTCCAATAACAAGCTTTCATATGCTGGATAACTTAAAACATATATTCCATTCTCAATATATTATTATTTTACTTTTTTCGAATAATTCATTTTTCAATTTTATGACTTAGGCCACTTTGGCAGTAAAAATGTCATTGAAATACAAAAGCTAGTATTCTTTTAATTAATAATCATAAAAGTACAGTACATTAACTTTGTTATAAGGTGAAATAAAGTTTAAAATTATCAATTTCGTTTTTTGGGAGTTTTGGCCGCCCCTTTGTATGGAGCCCGACCAATGTGCCCGGGTGGTTGCAGGTTCCCGGAACATCCGGAATTGTGGCCAATATGCCCAAAAACCTCTGAATTCTCCTCTAACATACTTGTTTTGCAAAATCATGAAGATTGATATGTCGCAAGCCATGTTTCATAACTGTTTGGAAAATGGCCACTTCCCCGGGTGGTCCCAGGTTCCCGGAACATCCGGGATGGCAGCCTATATGTCAAAAAAAAAAACCTTTGAATATTCTTTCAACAGACTTAGTATACAAAATTATGAAGAATGAGTCATGACAAGCCTGTTTTTAGAATTATGCGAGAAAAAATGTCAGGTGTAGGGAACGTGTGAAAAGTGTCCTCCGAACGCACCCCAAACGCGACCCGGAACATCCGGAACCAAAACCAGACAATCCCAATTTACTCAAACTATGCGTCTGTAATAATAAAAAGATAATTGAACATGTTTGCAATCATATTGCATGTGTTTTTTACAAGTAATCAGTGATTAAAAGGAAGTTGGTCCATTTTTGACCCGATTTGACCCATATAACCCCTTCAATAACTCAGACCCCAAGGACCAAAATACCATTTTAATATTTTTCCATACAACTAGAGATGTAGCGCGATCTTCGTTCAGAATTTCGTAAAAATCGGTTGGAAAATGAAGTCACAGTGATTTTTTGAAATTAAATTCCCAACTAGGACCGAAACGGGTTAAGAGCCCACTCAATCGATTCTATAGTTACAATACTCCGAGCCGAAGCTAAAGAATCATAACTACAAGAAAAGACATCAGGATCATCCGAAGATGTAATATCCACACATCCAGGGAAGTGTGTGCTGAATAAGCATTACAGAACTTCCTCATCAGAGGAAGTCAGATCGCCATTTGGCAGACGAAGTTCGTTCACCCGGAAATCCTTAGATTTCGCAAGGATTTTGTTTAACCGACTGACTTCACTCAAGCTGGAAACATTTGTACAAAGGTTTTTCCAGCCGGATCGTTCAGCAGACCGGAGAGCTTTCCTGTAGGCCTTGCGAGCCGACCTGAAAGCCTCCGAACCAGCCGAACGTCGTCTGTTCCAACTCTTTCTACATTGTTTCCTGAGTTTCGCCAGATCAGAGTTCCACCAAGGGGTTCCTCTTGTGATCTTCACAGACCGTAGAGGGCATGCTTCTTCAAAAGCTTCCATGATGAAGGTCGTTGTAGTATCAACGGCATCATCTAAATCACTTGGAGTGTGAATGGATGGTGAATATCCATGAAATTTGGCTGCAACCAAATCAGTATAAAGATCCCAGTTTGTTGACCGAGGATTCCTGAAACGCAATGTTTGCGAAGTAACATTTAAATGTTCAAAAAAGATATAGCGATGGTCAGATAAAGATTCTTCATCTGACACATGCCAATTGGTCAGCTCGTGACTAATTCTGCTAGAGCAAAGCGTTATATCTAACACTTCCTCTCTAGCAGATACCATGAAGGTTGGGCGGTTGCCTATGTTAAGTAATGCAAGATCTGTACTACTTAAGTACTCCATCAAACTGGAGCCTCTCAAGTTAATGTCTGAGCTGCCCCAGATGATATGGTGAGCATTAGCATCACTGCCAACAATTAGCGGAAGGCCTTTTGAAGTGCAGTATGCGATGACTTGTTTGAAAGCATCCGTAGGGGATGGTTCATCATGCGGTAAATACACAGAACAATAGACGTATTTCCTGTTGAGGTTTCCAACAGATACATCAATTGTGATAGCACATACATCTCTGGTGGTTAGTTCAGAGATGAGTGTAGCAACTATTGCGTTGTTGACAAGCACACAGGCTCGAGGCATGACACGCGAGTTTGCCATTTCATGTTTACTGAAAGTGGCAAACACCGGGTTCACAAGGTTTCCTAGATAGAAATTTCCCTTACGAAAGTAAGGTTCTTGTACCAAGGCCACTTGGGCTGTACCATTTTGCATAAGTCTGCAAAGATTGATCGTTGCTGTTCTTTTATGCTGAAGATTGATCTGAGCTATCCTAACCGTAGCCACTACCCAAACTAGGTAAGATTAAACTCTTCGCAACAGCAGCACAACAAAGAACAGCAACAATAAAACCAAATCGGTATCGATTGGAAAACGCCAAAGGCGAGGATACACAGAATACACTGTGTAAATCGCATAATGCGAAACCATATAGGTGAAAATTTAAACTTATTAACAACATCTTCATAATCCCGCCCTTATTTAGCCTCAAGTGAGACTAAAGAAGGGCAGCTGATTGTCTTGGAGAAACACAAGGTCCACTGCACCATTGCTCCGGTTAGCGCAGTAAGCATAGCATAGCATAGCATAGCATGAATACTTGCACAAATCTTGGATGGAGTTGCAAAGTTGAATATTTCCATTGACATTGCTGATGTCGCTACTATCTACAATGTCATAGATTCACTCAGCTCCACACACCTGGCCAAGTCCTTGCAAGCATTTATAAATCCCTTCATCAACTTAGAAAGAGCCCAGAACTGAAGCATCTTCCAATAGATGAAAGGATGTTGAAAATAGCGAATTTTCAACTTATATGCAGTTATAAAGTAAATATACTGAAGTAGAATTATTTATAAATAAATAATATTGGAAAGATCTCACCAATTGTTGTGGGGTTTTTGTGTGGTTCAATGCCGATCATCTAATTGTCTTGAGTAATGTTCTTCTCTGTAAAGAACAACACAATACTCAGCAAAGAACAACACAATACTGAACACTAAACACCCGCGCATCTATTGTTTTGATTTTCACTCGAGACAATAGCGAACGCGATCGATTATGCTGCCATACTCACCCCTTACAGGAGTGATGCATGCACAGCAAAGAACAACACAATACTCTGCTCCGGTTAGCGCAGTAAGGGCTACATACTGTGGAGGGCGCCCTGGTACTCCACAGGCTCCGTTAGCGGTTAGGTTTTTATTAGACCCCCCTAGCCATTCATTCCTAGGCACGGTAAGCATAAAGCCGCATCACACCATGAATTAGGGGTCACCTGTTGGTGGATTCTTACCACCGGAACAGGCGGTCCGTAGTGTTATTCTTAGCCAATTGAGACAATCGCTACCGACACTACACAACTATCTAGGCTGATCGAGAAAAGAAGTTAATATTGATGATCAACTTCATACGGACTCGAACAGCCGACAAAATGCATCAAAAAAGCTTCCATGATTTTCCTTAAAATACTTTCCAGACTTTTTTTTTGCGTTGCGTTGCGTTGCGTTGCGTGGTAACGGAGTAATTCGTAGATTGCATACTGAAAGTTGTCATGTTATATCTTTAATACTTCTATTCCAATTGCTTATGGAATGCTATTTTGGAAGGAACAGCTATCCAATCAGAGGTTGAAGTAGAAAAGACATGAGAACTTCCATTGCCGGCCACGCCCATCTTCTCCGTTACGAGGATAGGAAAGGATGTGATGATATGACACCTACTTTACGAAAGGTCAGCGACTCACCGACGCCCCCATAGGTGTCAAGGAGTTGGATATTTGGAATGGGTTGATTTGGGATTCACTATAAGCGAGTGAAGAGGCAATATTCAGATTATGTAAGTAAACCATGTAGATGTGTTAGTGTGAGTGTAAGTGTTTTAGTATATACACCAACGTTGGGAGTGACGTAGCTAAAAGATTTTGTCTTTTTGTTTCCGGGATGGGGCACAGGTATTTGCACTGTGTCCTGGCTAACAAGCCTAGGCTTAAGCGCCATTGATCGCTCTCTGAAACGATAAGAAATATGTTATGTGGATGGGAAGGGATAGTAGGAAAGGGATGATATCTATTTATCGAGAGGTCAGCGACTCACCGACGCCCTCGTAAATAGAAAGGAGTTTGGATTTTGGTTTGGGAATGATCTGGAATTTAGTAGGATTACATTATGCGATTGAATTATTACCATGTTTTCCCCTTATTTAAGGCTCAAGCGAAGGTGCACAAATGGGCGCTTGGAATGCTACTGGGCTTAGCCCCCCACCGCGGCAACTTTGAACAACCATAGCGAGGGAACAATTAGGGAATCGCGCCACTTGGGCGGTGGTTCTATATTCGTCTGTTTTCCACTATAACACAGTCAAATTTGAACCAATTGGCACAACTTTTGGAATGTGATGAGATAGGTATAGTATCTACCCGTGTACAACATTTCAAGTCGATTGGTTCAAAATTGACTGAGTTATAGTGACAAACAGACGAATATAGAAGCCACCGCCCAAGTGGCGCGATACCCTATTAGTTTACCGTATTCTGGATATTACGTTGCAACTACCTATTCACTTACCTACTTTATGCGTCAATCATAAATTGAATCGTCATCACCATAATGGCCTCCCATAACTATATTTTCCAGACTTTTTTTTGTCAAGAATCTGGAAAAGAACTCTTTCAGGATATAATCCATAGATATCTGCAGAAATGCTGATAACGATTCTTTAGGAAAATCAGAAATTATTACAAAGACTTCTTAAGAAATTCATCCAAAGATTCTTTTAGTTGATTCCCTGGAGATTCCTTCGGAAATTTATAATGACTTTCCTCCATGTTTTTTTTTTAAGGATTCCAAGTTCAAGAGAATCTTCAATGCATTTCTTCCATAAATCCTTCCATGGAATCCTTCAGCAATCACACATGAAACTCGGTCATGGAAACTTCCAAGCATTCAATCAGTAACTTTTCCGGTGTTTTTTTTTTGGAAATTCTTCCAGGGATTTAGATATTCCCCCATGAATTTCTACAAGAATTATTTTAGGCAGATTTGTATGGGTTTTCATCTGAAACTCCACCAGGCAATAATTTAGAAATTCTTCAAGGAATTCGTTTAAAAAACTTCATCGGAAATTTCTCCAGGGATTTCTTAATAAGTTTCTTCAGAAATTCTTTCAAAGATTCTCCCATAAGTTATTCTAGTAGTTTCATAAAAAAAAATTCCAGAGATTCCTTCAGAAACTTGTTTGGGTATTTCTAAACCAACTCCAACAGATATGTTCAGGAATTGCTCCAGGGATTACATTGAAAATTCTCACATGGATGTGTCCAAGATTTTTTTTCAGAAATTTGTCCAAAAAATTCTGCAAGGGTTCCTCCAGAGATTATTGCATCGTTACTTTCTGTTAATCAGACTGAAATTCTTTCAGTGATTCTTGCGGGAGTTTATACACGGTTCCCTTCAGGATTTCCTCCATATTTTTCCCCAGGCATTAATCCGGGATTTTCTCTGCGGATAACTCCAATAATTCCTCCACGGATTATTTTAGAAATGTATTTAAACATGTTTTCTACAGTTTTTACAGAAATTTCTTGAGAATTATCTCAAGATTTCCTTTTTTAGAAATCTTTGCTTACGTGTATCAATACGTTTCACCAGGTATTCCTACAGGATTTTTTTTCAGAAACTCATCCACAGATTTCTACAAGAATATTTTTAATTTTTTCTTCCGAGCGATTTATCAATAAATTTCACCAGAAATTCTTTTAAATTGTTCAATATTTTTTCTAGGATTTCCACTAAGGGTTTCCTGTGAAATTCTATAGGTATTTCTCGGAAAAGTTCTTAAAAAATTCTTCCTGAATTTTTTTCAGACATCCCTCCAGAGATACATTCAACCTAAGCTCTATACATGGATTCTGCTTAAGGTTTGTTCAGGAACTACTTAAAGAGAAAATATGTTTAACTCCAGAGATTTCCTCGGAAATTGTGCAGGAACTTTAGCAAGGATTTTCTTCAAAAGTACTTCCATGGAATTGGTCAGAAATTAATTTCAAAGTTTCATTATAAATTCTACAGGAATTTCTTTGGAAATTCATCCCACAGTTTCTCCAAGAACACTGTAGGGAATTCCTTCAGAGGTTCCTGCAGAAATCCCTACAAGGATTTTTTTTTTAGAAATGTGTCCTATGGTTCCTTCAGAAACATCTCTTGGTATGTCTTCGGAGATCCCAGTAGATTTTTTTAGACATTATACCATGGATTTTCCAGAAATTTTATCAAAATGTTCACAAATAATACTGAAGATTTTTTTAAGGAATCCTTGAAGGACTTTCTAAGAAACCTCACGAGGTTTGTTTCGAAAAACCTCGTAAAAATTCTGAAGACACCCAGCCAACACAAAGTCTTATACGATGTAGAATAGCATGTTGAAGTGGAGGCCATATACGTACATGCTTCCATTCAATCGCATCCTATTCAATAGCATATGCGATCGTGTGTTGGCTGGGTACCTTTGGGAACTCCCAGAAGAGGTTCTTCAAAATTTTCAGGAGGAGTTCTGGGGCAAAAATTGGTAGAGAAATTTCTGACGCTATCTCTAGCGCAGTTTCTGGATAAATGCCTAGGATAATACCTAGAAGAGTACCCCTTTAATTCTTAAAAAAAAGTCATGAGAACATCTGCAATAAATTTCAAGGAGAAAATGTTTGAGAATTGTTTGGAGAGATTTCTGGAAAAATCCAAAGCGCAATTTTTGAAGAAATCTCTTAAAATTGGCAAAAATCTCAGACAAAAATACTGGTGGTATTCTTAAAGAAACCCCTGAATAAATTTCCGACGAATCTCTGGAGGATTCTTTATGGGAATCATTGGAAGAACTTTTGCAGATTCTTATATAGGAACTCACATAAAAAAATATCATACGATTTTTGAAGGATTTCTACACAAATGTCTCTTAAATACAACCAGCAGAAATTTCTGAAGGAAATCCTGCATAAACAGAAAAGACCATGAGAGGATTCTTTGAAAAAAAAAACCATTGAAGAAATGGAAAAGGAATCTTTGAAATAATATCTGGCAGACGCTGGGGGCTGGTGAATGCTCTGCAGGTGTTTAGAGAAAAAAATATTTTAAAAGTCCTTGTAAAATGCTTAAGAATGAATTCTGAAATAATTTCTGCTTAAATTGTTAAAATAATCATAAGAACAAATAACTCTGAAAGAACCCCTGAAGGAATGTCCGAATAAGCTCAAATTAATGTCTGGAGAAATACCTGAAGGAAGTATTGGAGAAACCCTTGGTGGAACTTCCAGAAGAATCTCTTGAGAATGTTCTGTTAGAGTTACAACCTCCAAATATTTGCCTGACCTGATACTTGTATTACCTGGAGGAACATCAGGAGCAGAGCAATAATTTCTGAAAAGGTTTTAAGAAAATATTGGAACTTTGATGGAAAGCCCTAGAGAAATTTCTGGGAGAATCTCCAAATCATTGTGAAATATCTCCTTGAATTGCATGTTTTGAAAAATCGTTGGGAGAAACTAACGGAGAAATTCCGGAATGAAATAATTGAAGAAATTCTCAAGAAATTTTCAGATAAACTTTCGGAAAAATTCCCAAAAAACCATCCTGGAAATAATTGCGATATTTCCGGAGGATTTTTTTTTTCACAAATATTAAAAAAAAATGAAACAATAGCAGCATGAACTTTGATGTAGCAATCCTTGAAGGAATTTCCTAGGATACGCGTGGACCAGTTTCAAAATGAATCTAGGGAGAAATGTTTTGAGAAACTCCTGCCGAATTCTCGAAATTTCTAGAGGAATTCCTGTAAAATCTTCTTCTTCTTCTACTCCTCAGGGGTGGCCAGACTGATGTATTCCTGTAAAATCTACGGAGAAACCTTATTGAAATGTCAAAATGAAATGATAAAAAATCCTTCAAGCATCTTCTTTCTGTAAACATTCCAGAAAACCTTCGATAAATGGTGTAGAAATCCTAAGGAATTGCTTGCGGTGTCCCTGAAGGTTATTCTGGAAAATTTTCTGAAAATTTTAAGGAGAATTCTTCTTTAACTCATGAAAAGGATTCCCTCAAATATGTCCTTTCCTAATTACAGAAAAAAATCGTGAAATAATAATGCTTCGAGCGGTTTCCCCGGAACAATATTTAACTAGGCGCAATAGTGAAATCATTTCCTTTGGGGCGTACCAGAATAGGGGGCGCTGAAATTTGAAAAACTTGAGTAACCAACTCTGATTTTTCCATGACAGCACTCATCATCAATACAAGGTGCTTAACCAGCTCATTCATAATTTAAAACAAGCAAACCCTGCTTACCTCACAGCGTTGATTAAGTTTTGGCAAAACCCGACACAGTTGTTCATCTCACCGGTTTTATAACTTGTGCCCAGCCTCCCAGCCAGCCGTGCTCTACTCTACTCTACATTGTTGTTGTGGTGGTGATGGTATGAATAATGGACGACATCGTTTATTAAAGTTTGCGCACGGCAACTGAAACGCTTCTTGCTTGGGGGCGAACAAGAAAGTGACAATATTGTCGACTTAATCGACTGTCCAGTCCACCATGTCTCTCCGGTGCGCATTTGGGTAAAAGTAGGTTAACGACGACGCATAATACCTTCTCGGGAAAAATGAGCCGGAGATCAGCCCGAGCAGGAGGGGATGTCAAGATTAAAACAGAAATATGATGCGTTCAGCGAGTAGCACAAACTTTTATGTTGTATCAATGATTCGGTGACTCAGTTTCACAACTTTATGAACAGTAACTACCAAAGATCAAAAAAAAAACAATTCTATTCTGTTATGTTCAGCGAGTCAGGCTACACCTGCATAAGCTTAAGCCCGCAGGGTTGGGGACACAGACCATCATCAACGTAATTCGGCTATAGTTTGGTGACTCAATGATCTAGCCGGAGAAATCATAAAGTCGAGAAACAGTCGTCACTCCCGAAAAGGCTGATTTGCAAGTTTACCCTACATTGCATTGTATGAAAAGTAATCGCCTTAGCTTTGTCCGCAGTAGTCAGTTGTAGGTTAGAAAACCATTACATATACCATCAATCCACTATCGCGGTGGGTAAGTACTGAGGCCGAGTTGGCCACTTTGCGCAATTCAATTAACCCCGGTGTTACCATACTGATGATGGTCGGTGGTCTGGCCACTACTGTTCGCTGTTCAAGCTCAGACCCGTGCCAGATAATAGGAGGACTAGGAGGAGGGCTTTTAATATACGCGAGGCTAGCTCCTTGTTGGCAGCTGATGGTTGCATGAGCAAATATGAGGAAAACGAAGCTTAGCTATCTACAGTACATGCATTAACGGTTTGAGTTTTTTGTTTTCTTGTCAATATACGCCCCCATTTCGCGCCCAACTCCTTAACGATAGCGGTTTACTGTGTCAGCGAAGAAAGAAAAGATTCGTTTTACAGAAGTACGATTTTCTACGATTATTGTCGAATCAATTTGAGAGTGAAATTCTACAGGCACACAACAGCACTTTGAGTGATTCATATAAGTGGTATCTTATGTTCTACACTGGAACCTTTAGGTTAGGTAGAGCAGGGCATGTACAATTATAATTGTTACCTTAATTACGAGATTTCAGGTTTGTTTCAAGGCGTGGCTTAAGGATGTTTCAGTGGAGGTCTTAAAAGGGTTTCAGGGTGTTTCAGGTAGCTTCAGGAGGTTTCAGAGGGGCTTCATCGAGGTGTTCCCGAGAGTATTAAGGGGACTTCATAAGGTTTGAGGTGTTGTCCCATGTTATTAGAGAAAACATCGGACTACCATGCTGCACACGGCAGTGTAGGTCTCAAGAGGCTTCAAGGCTTTCAGGAGAGTTTCAGGAAAGATCCTGAGGGATTTTAGAGCACGGTTTCAAGACGTTTCACGACGACGTAGGAAGCTGGCTGCATCGACGGCCGGTCGACAACGGACCAGATCTTCACTATACGCCAAATTCTCCATAAATGACATGAATATCAAGTTCCAATGCATGAACTATTCATCGACTTCAAGGCGATATAACAACAGGTCCAGGAGGCTATCCTCGGGAACTTTCAAGATTGATAAAAGTATCCAACAAGAAAAGTGCAGACTGAAATTGATTCTCAAATAAATTTCATTGCTTTTTTTTTCCGGATATGCTTCCAATAAAATTAACCAAGCAATCAAAACACCATTCTTCTTCACCACCGTAGGAAAGAAAGGGTAAATAAATTTAAAATCCACTCTCACTTTATTTTTCGCATTTCACTATCGGACTATCGGATCGACGGAGGAACGTACGAAACGTAAACAAACCAACCAACAAAAGCCGTGACGAAAGTGGCTGGCCGACTGACTGTGGGGGGTGCCCATAAGCAGACCAAGCCACCGGCTGCGGCGATGAGGAAACAGGTTTCGCTCTCCGATGCGCTGGTGTGGTAAGGTGATCTCATCGTGCGGTGAAACGTCACGGATTACGTCTTCTCCGGATCGTGGATGGTTGGAGGGATGGACGGACGAAACAAGCCTTGAAAAATCGTGTTTTCTCCTTCTCGAGCCCGCGGTGATGATGCGATGTCTGGAGCTGGCTTGTAATGAATGGTTGACGTGCTTGTACGGAAGTTTGGATGAGAAGCGTAATATTTGTTGCGGAGTAGGATAGGTGAAAGGAGTGAGTGAAAGAAGCTGGTAATAAAATAATTAATTGAGGCACGGAGGAAAATTTAATATTTTGGAATGTGCCTCAACATTCTGTTGAGGATGATCTTTTCGAGTACCATCCCCGTCGTGACCATCGAGCATGTTGTTCTATATGCCGACGGGTCTCTGGGGGGATTCCCCACCTTTGGCAATAGAACCAGGCTCTGCCTCTTCTAAACTTCTAAGAAAACTCTCTCATCCAGGCATTTCTGCATAGCAGACCTGAACACCTCGGGAGCCTCTGCAATAGCTACTTTTAATGCCAGGTTTGGGACTCCGTCCGGACCTGGGTCCTTACCTACGCTAAGGGACGTTGCTATCTCCGCAAGTGCAGATCGGTTACTCTCTCCTAGACGTAAGCCGAAAACCCCGTCTGTACTATGAAAGGAGGCGAAGGACTAGGATCATAGCACGGCAAAAGCAGAACATCTCTGAATATTGTTTTGTAGGAGCCATTACACCTCTCGTCTTGGCCATCAGCATCCTTTAGGCATCACCGCACGGATTCGCACTCTGACCGAGACCCTCGAAGCAGGCCTTTATGCTTGCCCTTATCTCGGTCTTCAGCGCGGCTTTTGCAGCGGCGAAGTCCACCCGTCCGTCGCCCTGTCAGCACGTTCACTTTGGCGGCCACGAAGCCCTCAAAGGTGGTAGACACCAACTCCTGGACGGGGTAAATAACCGTCTTCCATATCTCCGCCATTTTTCTGGACCCACCCGCGACACAATTGCCATTGCCGGCGGGTACTCAGTATGGGTCCGCTATGATGGCGATATCCGTCTCCCACTCAGAAACTACCGACCTGACAAAGCAGTTGCCGAGCTGCGTCACAGTGGTTCAGGTTCAGCTGCGTTACCTGCAGTGTGCAGGGTGCCGGGCACCTTGCACCACCCGTTGGGTGCCTATTGTTCACGGATTTCCCGGAACATACATCATACAAATGGGTGGACTCGTGCTGCCTTGTGCCTTATGCCCTTCGGCGCCACATCTCCTACACAGTTTGCTCCTGCCAGGGCCTTTGCAGTTCCATGACTTGTGTCCTGGTTCCAGACACCTGAAACAAACCTCCGGTAGCTCGTGGCAGGTCAGATGGCATACTGACCAGCCCACCTTTATTTTAACGGAGGTACCATGGCTACCTGTGTCTCTGCCAGCCCCTTCCGTAACCGAACGGCTGAAGTGGCCACCATGCCTCAGTGCCGTCACGATCTCTTCCATTCCAGGGATCTCGTCTAGGTTCTTCACCTTCACAGCCACCTCCACTGTAAGAGCCCACCAGACTTTTGTAGGCGGCGCGCTTGCGTTCCTTGTTGCGCTTGAGCCCTAGGAACATTATGCATCGCCTTCAAGACGTTAGAGTACTTAGACTATCTCGTCTTAAGGACGAGTGCGTCGCCTTTCTCGCGCTTGGCATATACGTCTTCTGGGATTGGTATCCCTACGCTTCTGCCCATCTAACAGTTTTTTTTTCTTCTTCTTCCTCTTCCGCTCAACTGTTGTCCATAAGGGGTCCTTCCCTGGTTAACCCTAATTTGTGGTTGCTGAGAGCCCAACAACGGTCGTAATCCGACTTACTGGCATTACTGCCGGCCTCGGTGTTTGTAACCACCTAGCCTTGCGGGCACCACCAGGCAACTCCTTACCTGACGGCTGCCTCACCTGCTTCTGCGCGTGCTTACCAAAAACAACCGCATCCACCACAGCGTTTGGGCTACCCCCGAAAGTGAAGGCCCCTCGTCTGGGTAGACGTCGTAACCTTTGCTTTCGCCGGTTCTGCCACTGCTTCCACAGTTTCTACGAGTTACTCGTGGTCTTGCTTGGCTTCGTTCATTGACTTTCGAAGTTGCTTATGTTGGACATATAGGATGCGAAGTCAATGCTGTTGCCAAGCTGCTTCACAGCCATTGCAGAGAGTGCCCGTCTCACTTTTGATTGGTGGCCTTCATCAACCACGCTCAGTTTACTATTTTCCCCGACAGGCTGGCCGGGGAAGGAACCGGACTTTCAAAGCCGGCACTGTGTGCACAGCTCCGTACTCCTCCTTCCTGTCCTCTCCACACTCATTCCTCAGTACGGGTCGGTTGACACCTTCAATCGGGGTTAGTAGTGCAATTCTTAGCCAGCATCTACGCGTACAGCCGTAGACTTTAGAATCTAAACTCAAGAACAGTTTGGATAACCTAGGATATCCCGACTGATCTGATAGTGTCTATTAATCTTTCATAAGACATTACGGACATGATAGATTACAAATCGTAGCTTTGTATAATAAAAGAAGTTTCCGTTACAGCCGTAGACTTTAGGATCTCAACTCAAGAATAGTTTGGATGACCTAGGATATCCCGACTGATCTGATATTGTCTATTAATCTTTCAGAAGACATTCTGGACATGATAGATTACAAATCGTAGCTTTGTATAATGGAAGAAGTTACTGTTACAGCCGTAGACTTTGGGATCTAAACTCAAGAACAGTTTGGATGACTTAGGATATCCTGACTGATCTGATACCGTCTATTGAACTTTAAGAAGACTTACTGGACATGATAGATTACAAATCATAGCTTTGTATAATGAAAGAAGTTACTGTTACAGCCGTAGACTTTAGAATCTAAACTCAAGAACAGTTTGGATGACCTAGGATATCCCGACTGATCTGATATTGTCTAATAATCTTTCAGAAGACATTCTGGGCATAATAGATTACAAATCGTAGCTTTGTATAATGGAAGAAGTTACTGTTACAGCCGTAGACTTTGGGATCTAAACTCAAGAACAGTTTGGATGACCAAGGATATCCCGACTGATCTGATACTGTCAATTGAACTTTAAGAAGACTTACTGGACATGATAGATTACAAATCATAGCTTTGTATAACGAAAGAAGTTACTGTTACAGCCGTAGACTTTAGAATCTAAACTCAAGAACAGTTTGGATGACCTAGGATATCCCGACTCATCTGATATTGTCTATTAATCTTTCATAAGACATTCCTGACATGATAGATTACAAATCGTAGCTTTGTATAATGAAAGAAGTTACCGTTACAGCCGTAGACTTTAGGATCTAAACTCAAGAACAGTTTGGATGACTTAGGATATCCAGAAAAAATATTCTGCATCATATTCCACCATTTTTATGCAATTGACCACCAAAACAACAGGAAAACGTAGAAAAAACTCCATAATAACGCTTGGAAAAAATCCGGCTTCAAAGGGTTAACCCCCCTTAAACCTCCTGAAAAGTCCTGAAACGCATTAAAACGCCATGAAACGCCTTGAAACGCTTTGAAACACCTCTAAAACACAAATTTAATCCATGTGAAACACACCTGAAAGCTTCTGAAGCCCCCCAAATACCTCTGACACGCCTTAAATGCCTTGAAACGCTTTGGAACGCCTCTGAAACTCCCGTGAAGTTCACCTGAGAGCAAATGAAGCCCCCCAGAAGCACTCTGAAACCTCTTGAAACGCCCTGAAACGCCTCTGAACCTGGGACTTTATGGCCTCGGACGTTATGATACTGCGCCGTTTGCAAGATCTAGATATTATCTTCAGGCTTTACGTTTCACTTCACTCTTTATTTTTTTTTCCCTCAGTGCACCCGATCCATAACGTGTTGCTTATTCGATGCTTACATCTCACACTCTCTTCCTCGTCCAACAACGTCCAACCAATTGTTCAATCCACACATTCCTCAAAGCGTGACGTATAATTTGGTATTCCGGGGGAGTGCATCCCCACACACACCTGCACCACTCGCCACGGCGATGGATCACTCTCTCTTTCTTTCTTTCACCATGAACCGTTGCTTTTACTACACGTCGTTGCCGTTGGAGGCGAGGGATCCGGCCTGGCGCTGGTGATGATAATGGGGATATGCGTCCGGTCCGGTTCGGTCCGGTTGTTTGGTGTCAGTTCCAATCAGTAGTTATCATTGCGCATCGCGTTCGACCCGCATTCGTCCTGGTCTCCGCTTGTTTGACGACATCGGCCCGAAAAAGAAAAAAATAAGGTGGCACGCGACCTCCACCCGGTTAATCTAATAATTGCGCGGTTTATTTGTTTTGCCCATTTAGATCTGGGCTTGTAACAGAAATACCAATTTTAGAGAGCTCCGCGCAAGAGGGCTCTTCAGCAACGCTCGTCCACCAAAGAGTGTGGCTTGCTGACGCGCGAACGCGCGGAAATCTCCGCGTCTGACTGCTGGCTGCGGTTTGGCCTCGCTCGTTGCTGCGGCTTCTTACTTGGTGCTCTGCAAACAAAGCTTGCGTAACTCCGAATTTAAAATTAAGTAAGAAGTGGCTGCGTATTAACAACTTGAACGGTGCGCGTTTTTATTTTCTGTTTTTTTTTTCTAGTCCGCGATTTACGCGTAGGTATTGTGTTTTGCTTTGGTTTGCTTGATCGAGTGTGAAGGAGGCGCCGTCCGACGCTGCCCCCGTCGAGTGCGTCTACTACATTGTCGCAGAAAAGAGTGAAGGAAAAAGGAAAAGTGTAAGAAATTTAGGCAACAAGTGCTTCTGAAGTGTAACCAAAGTGATTAACACTACCGCCCGCGTCGGTCTATGATAAAAGTGATCCTGCCGTCGATTTCGAGCAACTCGACGGATAGCGAATCAAACGGTTTAGGAACGGTCCAGTAAGGCACTGGAAAGTGAGGAAAATTTAGGTAAGTGGATCAACAGCGTTTACTCGCTAGTTTAACGCAAATATTACTAAATCAAATCAATTTTGACAAGTTCAATGATCAGTTTAGGGTTATGACTTTCTGGTAGACAGACAGATGGAAATTCTTAAAGGAATTTCCAACGTAAACTTGAAAAAGTTATGTTGTTCTCTTATTTTACATTGTTTTTAATGGAATTCCTAAATATAATGACAAATTTGGCCATGTAGTTTCCGGCTTAGAATAGCACACGGATATTGGTAAGAACAATCAACAGACTTCTCTATGGATTTCTCCAGAAATAACACTATATTTTCATACAGTGATTTCTCTAGGCTTTCTTATGGATTTCTACCGATTTTTCTTTCAATAAACTTCCCTTAGGATTCTCCAGGCAGTCCTGATGGGGTTGTACATACTAGAAATTTCTGCAGAGATTGGTCCAGCAATTTCTCCTAGGATTTCTTAGGAAATTCTTACTTCGATACTTCTCGGATTTTTTTAGGGATTTCTCTAAAAAAAATCTATTGAGATTCCTTCAGGAATTCCTGACGGGATTATTCAAGACAATTTTCTTGGGATCATTTCAGAAGTTTCTCCGGTGATTCTTTCAGCAAATCCTTCAGAGATTATATACAGAGATTCTTCCAGAAATTACTCATGGAATTCCTCCAGGAGCTAATATTAGCCTTCCTCCGGGAATTGTGGCTAAGATTCTTCAAGCAACTCCTGCTGTGATTCTTGCAGCAATTTGTCTTAAAACTCCTCCAAAAATTCTCACTGTGATACCTTCAGGTAATCTACTAGGGAAGTTCCAGAAATTCTTCCGGAAAATCTCCTTGAGATTTATCTAAAGATCCCTTCGGTGATTCTTCCAGAGATTTCTTCAAGGATTTATCCAGGACTTCCTCCAGAGTTTCTTCCAGAAATTCCACAGAAGATTTCTTCAAGAACTTCTATTGACCTCCTTCCATGAATTCCAGCTGGAATTCTTCAAGCAATCCCCATTAGAACTCCTTCAGAAATACTTGTAGGGAATTCGCCTGGCATACTTACTCGCTGCAATACTTTCGGGAAATCCTCCTGAGATTCCTCCAGAAATTCCTCCTGCGATTCCATCAGGGATTCCTGCAGTATACTTCTTCCGATTCTTCCAGGAAAACTGTAGGTATTCCTCCAGGCATTTTTAGGGGAACTATTTTTAAGATACCCCC
Organism: Aedes albopictus; assembly: GCF_035046485.1. Classification (NCBI taxonomy): domain Eukaryota; kingdom Metazoa; phylum Arthropoda; class Insecta; order Diptera; family Culicidae; genus Aedes; species Aedes albopictus. The sequence continues at coordinate 93,792,754 of NC_085136.1, forward strand.
GGTATTCCTGCGGTTATTCCAGCTATTCTTCCTCCAGAAATTCTAACTGTGGAACTTTAGAAATTATCCTACGGATTCTTCTAGAGCTTCTCCTGGATTTTTGCTGGGGTCTTTCCAAGCAAACTTCCTGGAATTCTTGCAGAAATTTCTTTGATTGTTCTACCACGGATGTTGCGGTCGGGGTTACCTTTCGGAGCTCTTTGTAGCAAAATTCTACCGGTGAGAATCAGCTCAAAGCTGTAAGATTTTATTAATTAGAAGAGCACAAGATAGCTAGAATTAAGTTACTTACAATTGGTCTCATACTTAGTAATTTACGGTATTTTTAGTTCACTTTTGTTTCGCAATAGGGTAGTTTATAAATAAATCTGTAATTAGTTATTTTACTATTAGTATTTCAGGGTAATTTAATAAAGAATAATAATTCACTTTTACAATTCAGGTTGCACTATACCGTATCAAAACAATGATAATCAATTTATCGCCTATCACCGTCTCTGACAGTTCGCCTTCTCATGAATACTCTACTCACACTTTCGTATCCAAACGTTCTAAGCTTTCGGGGGGCGCGCCATTAGACGCATTCGTCACAACATCCTCCCCCCTTGCTGAACCCTTGTTCAGCGGCACCGTATCCGCGACTGCTGGCTATACTGCGCCCGTCGCTATCTGCATCATCACGATCGCCCACTGCTATTTCATCCTGCCTAGCTACGTCTAAAATAGCCAGGTTGCAAACCGCTCTCCTTCTTAAAGTTCCGTTAGTTGTCTCAACGTCCGCTAGTCGCACTGCTCCGTCCTTACCTGGATAGGTTCGACAAACACGACCACGTATCCATTGGTTCCGTACCTTCCCGTCGGCCACCACAACCAAAGATCCTTCCTTTATGGGCGCAACATCGGTGAACCACTTTGACCGCCGAGATATTATTGGAAGGTATTCATATTCAACAATCCAACGATTCCAGAACGAGTCCAATTTGTTCTGGATCAGCTCCCAGCTGCCTTTTAAAGCTTGTCTCTCGTCCACTGGTGCTTTGACTGGTTGCCGAACACCGTTTGAGTTGAGCATAAGGAAACGGTTCGGTGTTAATGATTCATGCTCCTCGCTGTCCAATGGAAGAAACGTCAAAGGCCGCGAGTTCACCATGTGCTCCGCTTCAGCCAGCAAATTGATGAACGACTCGTCGTCCAACTTTCGGGACATGGGCAATGATCCGAGTGCCGTCTTCACGGATCGAACCATCCGTTCCCAACATCCACCCATATGTGGGGCAGACGGCGGGTTGAATCTCCATTGGGTATTCGTGTCGGTGAAAGTGCTGCTCAAGCTACGATTAATATCCCGCAATTCATTCTCTAGTTCCTTACTGGCTCCAATGAAGTTCGTGCCGTTGTCACTGTACACCTCTTGTGGCGCACCTCTGCGAGCAACGAATCGCCGAACTGCCTTCTTGCACGAATCGGTAGATAACGTATGCACTACCTCCAGGTGGATGGCCCGAACTGTTAGGCACGTGAAGATCGCTACCCAGCGTTTCACAGCACTGCGGCCAACTTTCACTTGGTAGGGCCCAAAGTAATCTATGCCTACAAAAGTGAAGGGCCGAATAAAAGGTGTTGTACGAACTTGCGGTAGCTGGCTCATCTTCGGAATTACGGGAACAGTTTTGTATACACGGCACCATTGAAAGCGTTTTGCTACGACTCGGATCCGTGTTCTCAACTTGGCGACGTAGAACTTCTGGCGAACTTCATTCACAATGGTTTCATTATTGGCATGACGAAATTTCCTGTGATACCAGTCCAGTAACAGGATAGTTAACGGGTGTCCTTTGGGCAGTATTATCGGGAACTTGGTGTCGTAAGCCATGCAATCTGCGGAAGCAACGCGGCCATCTTCGCGCAACAATCCATATTCGTCCAGCAATTATGGAAGGTTCGCTAGTGGACTGCTCCGGCTCAGCGCTCGTCTATCTTCGAGAGGCAATTGTGCGTTCCGGCTCATTGTAGCAACCTCATCTGGGTAACCATCCGACTAAGCCAATCGCCAGAGGTAGCTCTCGGCAACTCGCAGATTCTCGCTGCTAATATCCGTAGTTTGCTCTCTTTTCCCTTTTCCGATCCTTCGCAGAAGCTTTTCAGCGAACCGGTGAACGTATGCCAGACTTCGTAGCAGCCGCTCAAATTTCGAAAACCGCGACACCTCGATTATTGGAGATGACAAAAAATGACTGCAGACGTAGGCAGGTCGCAGCTCTTCTCCTGTATCTTCCATCGTCACCTCGAACTTGTCCTGTGACCAATTGCAGTTTGGTCCTTTACCCCAATTTGTGGCTTCATCAGCTACGTTGATTTTGGTTCCCAGCCAACGCCACTCATCGATCTTCGACAAGCTCAGAATCTCGTTAACCCTGAACGCTACATACTGCCGATAACGTCGAGTATCCGATTTTATCCACGAAACAACGGTGCTTGAGTCGGTCCAAAAGAACGTTTGTTTGATCCGGACAGAATGACCTTACAGAATGGTCTTACGCAAGCGTGAGCCTATCACGGCGGCCTGCAATTCTAGTCGAGGTACGGAGGTTAGTTGTAGTGGAGCCACCTTCGTTTTAGATGCAACTAGTGCACAGCGTATCTGTTTACGATCTCGAACACGGAAGTATGCTACGCATGAGTATGCTTGTGCACTCCCGTCCACGAATATGTGGAGTTCCACGTTTTCGTAGCAAGTAGGTTCGTACCCCGGAAAATAGCTCCGAGGAATTCGCACGTTGTCCAGCTCATTCAAACTCTGCAGCCATAGTTTCCATCGCAAAAACAGGGCGTCGGGTATCTTTTCATCCCAATCCACCTTCGCTCTCCACACATCTTGCAGCAGTATCTTCCCTTGAACTACTAGTGAGCCGACTAGCCCCAAGGGATCGTAGATCTTCATCACGAAGCTTAGCATCGCCCTCTTAGTCGGTGCAGTCTTGTTTTCCAAGTCATCTTGTAGGCTAATCGTGAAGCAGAACAAATCTTCGCTCGGCAGCCACGATATTCCAAGCACTCGTTCGAAACCACTCACTCTGGTTGATCATTGAAAGGCTTTTCACCGTAGTTGGATTCACTTCCCCGATGGCTTCCAGAACTGAGGACCGGTTTGACACCCAGTTTCGAATATGGAAATCTGCTTTCCGGTGGACTTCTGCTACTTCCAACGCTAGTTCGACGGCTTCTTCTTCTGTATCGACGCTATCAAGATAGTCGTCCACGTAATGTTTGTTCTTGATCGCTGCTGCTGCCCGCGGATATTCAGGCTCATTCTCCGTTGCGTTGCGGTTCTTCACGTACTGTGACTGCGCGGGAGAACATGTTGCTCCGAAGATTGCGACGTCGGACTCCATGGTCACAAACGGTTCACTTGGCGAATTACGGAAGACAAAAAATAGCGCACTTCGATCTTCCTTCCTGATTCCCACTTGCAGGAACATTTCCTGGATGTCTCCGGAAAACGCAACTTCGCGTTCTCGAAATTTGAAAGTTACGTTCAGCTGCGGAGTGAGCATATCAGGACCCATGAGAAGCATCGAGTTCAACGATACTCCATTTACTTTCGCCGCCGCATCCCAAATAACACGCAATTTTCCCGGTTTGTTTGAGTTCAGCACGATTCCTAAAGGGAGGAACCAGATACGCCGTGGGTCGAACTCGGCCATTTCTTCATTCGTTACTACGTGGACGTAACCTTTCGATTCATAGTCTGCTATCTGTTGCCGTATGCTGTCGTACAACGTCGGGTCCCTTTGCAAACGCTTCTCAAGACATCTTAATCGACGCTCCGCCATCGGACGGCTGTCCGGAAACTCGATGGAATCTGTTTTCCAAAGCAGTCCGGTCTCGAACTTCCCACTTGCGGTCCGAACGGTAGTCTCCTCAAGAATTCTACGCACTCGTTGGTCTTCACTTCCCTCCAAGTTAGGAGCCAAGGCAACTCCTAAGCTTTCCACTGAGAAAAACTCGCGTACGTAGTCGTGAAGGTCATGCTCTGTCGTGTCGGCGCATATGTGCATTTGACGGTACTGGAAGTTTTCTTTTCCCCCTCGTACGCGACCACATACGACCCAGCCAATGCGAGTTTTTGCAGCGATTGGTTCTCGTTCTTGGCCTTCTCGAAGTTTCGTTGTCGTCAACAGGTGCGAGTTACTCAACCGATCAACAGTCCAGGCACGGCCCTCGATAACTGCTGACTGGTAGACGACGCAGATGCTGGAACTCTTTCGCCAGTTGTACAGCATCCAGCGACTGTTCCGGTAATCCTAGGTTTTCGACGGTATACACTTCGGACAGGTTGAAACGCCTGTCACCCCCAAGTTCCGAAATGCTCAGCGTGTCCAGTTCCGTAGTTGCAATTTTCTTGTTTACTCCACTAGTCCAATGGATGCACAAGGAATGTGCTCGCCCGTTTACTCCCAGTTTGTCGGCAATAGCTTTTTCCACGATAGTCACAGATGAACCGTCGTCCAAGAATGCGTACGTATTCACCGAACCATTTTTCCCGTACAATGTCACAGGCAGAATCTTGAACAACGTCGATGGAATGGGCTGACGGTGGATGGTAACAGTGGCATCGGTAACTGGCTGTTTCTTGATAGGATCCGAGTGTAGTAGACGATGGTGGCGCTTGTCACAGTTGTTGATACCGCAAACCTCTCCTTCGCATGACCAGCGTGTGTGCGAAACGAGACATCGACGGCACAGTTTGTTTTCCTTTACGAAATTCCACCGTCCATCCATCGACAGCTTCTTGAAGATTCCACAACTCGCAGCTGTGTGGTCGTGAGCGCTGCATGCAGCACAACTTTTGTTTGCTATTGCCTTGTCTTTTCCGCTTTTAGTTCGCCCTTGCCGATCCCCAGATGGGTTGACAGCTTGAACTGCATCCTTCTGCTCTTTGTGTCGAGGCTTATCGTCCTTTGTTGGTTTTACTGCGACAGAAAAGTTCGTTACTCCACTGGTGGCGGTTGTGACCTTCCTCATGTACTCGCTGAACGCCTTCAGATCAACTAGTGGTAAGTTCTCTTGGTGCAGTGCCCAGTTGAACTTTATGTTGGCCGGCAGCTTATCCACGAGCTCTTGCAGAAGGATGGGATTAGAAAGGTGATTTTCCATTCCCACCGCTTGCAAGTGTCCACACAAGTTGGGGGCAGGTGTACCTCGGACCTTGGCGACCAGATTGTGAACGATCTGTTCTGGTCTTCCGTACAGTGTCTGAAGCGTCGATAGAACCTGCGGTACGGTGAACGGATGGAGAAGGAAACTGCTAACAGCTTCCTTGGCGACTCCTTTCAGCGATCGTTGTAAGCGTAGGAGATTTTCCGAGTCGGTGTAGCCACACGCCACGGTGGAATGGTTGTAGCTACTGATGAAGAGTGGCCATTCGATGGGATCGCCACTGAACGCTGGAAGATCTCTGGATATGACCTGCCTCGCTGCCAACTGTTGGGGATTCGGGCCCTGCATCACTGATTGGCAGTGCAAGGGCGCGAAACGGTTCGGGTTTGCGGAGCCATACGGATCGAACTGAGATTGCCCTAACGGATCTGTCAAAGGTGGCCCTAACCTTGGAGGTACAAAGTTTGCATTGGGTGTTCCTACTCTCCTATCCTGACTAACGGCACTTGGGCAAGGAGACACTCTGTTTGAAACATTGTTTGGCGTACCACTTACCGGAATCGCTGGTGGGTTTGTACTCACGGCTAAACCTCACTGGAACGTTCCTTGGAAGTTAACGTTCTGTTCTGCTGGTATGCGTGTGTTCGTCACCGAGAAATGTTCAGCTGCTGAGCGTTGTTCTGTCGCCGGAAGTGTTCGACCGCTGAGCGCTGTTCCGCCGCCAAACCCTGTTCGACTGCTGAGCGAGGTTCCGCTGCCGAAAACTGTTCGCTGCTAAGACGCAAAACTTCCAGCTGCTCGACTAATTGTTGCTCCTTCTCCAAAAACGATTGCTTCTCTTCGACTCGCCTAGCTTGTTCCTGGTTGTACTGTTTCTCAAAAAGCTTCAGCTGATTAACAAGGTCCAGTTCACGCTTCCTCCGTACATCATTTTCTTTCTTATGCTGCGCTTCGACGTCGTGCTGTCTCTTCAGCATGGCTTCGATGTCTTGTAGACGTTGCCTGTCCTGCTCACGCTGTTCCTCGGATTGCCTCAGTAGTCGGATTAATTCCTGCTCACGCTGCTGTTGCTGCTCAGCCGCTTCCAACTCGTCATGGCGCCGCGTGTCACGAAAATGCTGCTGCCGTATCTCGCTTGTTTCGCGCTGCCACACTGCATAGGGTAGAGGATTACCCATTAGCTTTGGGACGATCCGCGGAAGCCTTTGCGTATTTGCACTTCGGGCGATCTCCGAACTCGTCTGAACTTGATTGTCGTCCAGGAGGCGGACATACGGTTGGATGTTAACCAATGGTAGAAGTTTAGGAATGTTAACTTGTCGTTCCACTTCACATTGCTGTGCGCTGAGAGGTTGGTTTGCACAACCGTCTTCGATTACCGGGCTGTCTCCGATGGAAATGCTAACTGTGGTGCGAGGAACCGATTCTGTAATTCCAGCTCGGATCCGCTGGTGACCACGATTGGAAAGTTCGCTGATTTCCAGGGGTGTTGACGATCTGGCAGGCCCACCAGCTTGTTCTGGTTGCATCTGTTGATGATCTTGTGGCTTAAATCCGGTAGAACTTGAATCGACAGCCGGGCCACCATCGGTAGACATTTGCTGGTGTTTGATCCATGCTTCTACTTTTTGTCAGCTGCTTGCCTGGCTCCGACTGCTTCGTCCGCTTCTTACACTCACCAGATCTTCATCCTGTTGGCGCAGAAGCTCATGTTTCCGAGCTAAGTATTCTGTCTCCCTTTCCAGCTTCTCGTTTATCGCCTTCTCAATCAGCAACTTCTCTATCTGCAATCGTTCTCCCTCCAGCTTTTCCCGCAGGCATCTTTCGTCCTCCAGCTTCTGCAGATCACGGGCGATCTGGGCTCGCCGAGCACTCGACGTACTAGACTGGCCGGCTCTGGAGCTAGCGGGGGGCGGATGGACTTTCGGTAGACATTTTACACAGATGAAGTCTTTAGCTCGTACTGTAGCTTTATCCACTTTCGCGCAAGAAAAATGGTACCAGTGCTACCATTTTTCTTGCGTATTTTCTTGCGTATTTTTCTTGGTACATACTCCGCACTCTACCATGTAAATCTCGGCATTGTTGGGCCGCGTACATTCCGTACATTCGTAGTCTCCACCGTGCTCTACGTCGATCACCGAAGGTTCGAAATCCCCGTCATTCCGAAATCGCACCTGCGCATCGTCACTGGAAAAAGGTTGGGAGCCTCTGTCGGTTGCATTTTGAGTCACTCGAGTTTGCGACCGAGTCTGACGCACGAACGATTCGTGCTGCATGATGGTACCACAATTCTTTGAGAATGTTGCGGTCGGGGTTACCTTTCGGAGCTCTTTGTAGCAAAATTCACCTTTTGCCGGTGAGAATCAGCTCAAAGCTGTAAGATTTTATTAATTAGAAGAGCACAAGATAGCTAGAATTAAGTTACTTACAATTGGTCTCATACTTAGTAATTTACGGTATTTTTAGTTCACTTTTGTTTCGCAATAGGGTAGTTTATAAATAAATCTGTAATTAGTTATTGTACAATTAGTATTTCAGGGTAATTTAATAAAGAATAATAATTCACTTTTACAATTCAGGCTGCACTATACGGTATCAAAACAATGATAATCAATTTATCGCCTATCACCGTCTCTGACAGTTCGCCTTCGCATGAATACTCTACTCACACTTTCGTATCCAAACGTTCTAAGCTTTCGGGGGGCGCGCCAATAGACGCATTCGTCACAACAACGGATTTCTCCTGGCACTCATCCAGGAATTCCTTCCGAGATTTTATCCAAAGATTCCTCCAGAAATTCCTGCATACACTCCTTTTGGCCTTTTTTCAAGGATACCTCAAACAAGTTTTCCTGCGGTTCTTCCAGCAATTCCTCCAGAAATTCTTACTAGAATACGACCAGAAATTCTTCTAGTGATTTCTATACGAATTTATCCTAGCATTGTGGCTGGAATTCTTCCGGAAAATCTTCCTGAGATTCCTTCAGTAATTCCTCCTGTAATTCATTCAGGGCCTTCGTTACAAATACCTTTACCGGTTCTTGCAGGGACTTCTCTAGGTATTCCAAGGATTTTTTTCTTTGGATTCTCCCAGGCAATTACTCATAGGATTTATGCTGAGATTTCTACAATAATACATCCCAGAATCCTTCCTCTTGAGATTTTTCCTTTGATTTCTTCAGAAGCTTTCCGGTTGTTCCGCCAGGAATTTTTATCCAAGGATTCTCTCATATGCTTCTCATGCTCTTCCTCCAGGAATTTCAGCTCGATTTCTCAAGCTATTCCTGCTGTGATTCCAGCAATTCCTCCTAGGACTCCTCCCGGAATTCTTCCATGGATTCTTCTAAGAATTTATCCAGGGGTTCCTCCAAAAACTTGCTCGGATTATTCAAGGCAATCTTCATAGGAGCATTGCTTTCTGGGTTTCCTCCTGGAAATCTTAAAGGATCTTAAAGGAGGAACCCCTCTTGATTTTCATCCAGGAACACCTCCTGGGATTCCATAAGCGATTCCTGCTGCCCCTAATGTGTCAGCAATGCATCCTAGGTCTCCTCCACAAATTCTTATTGTGATATCTGCAGGAATCCCTATATTTTTCTTAAAACTCACCCAGGAGATTCTCTAGAGTTTTTATTCATGGATTGCTAGGGTGGGGCTAATTTCAAAAAATCTCTCCGATATATGATTTCCCAAGTGGAAAGTGATCTACTAGTCCAAATAAGTCAGCTGTACAAAAATGAGCGATTTCGGTTGATATTTAGGGGTGGCGCAAAGGGTTCAAGTGAAATTTTTGCTAGAACAAACCTTCAAAAATCATTTCAAATTTAATTTTCAAACTTATTTTTTCTAGACTAAATCGGTGATTCTAGAACCCAATTGGGCCAAATTTGTGCTCAAAATTGCGATATCTCTACTGGTTTCTGAGATATTTGAAAAAAATGTCGTTTTTCAGTTTTTTTTTTTGGGTTGGGTACCAAAATATGACATAAACAATAAATTTGCAATGGAAGTCTTATAGGAATTGCCGAAGGTATTCCAAAACTATCTGCTACAGAAATTCATTTAATACAAAGAAATTTCAAAAAAAAAATGTGTGGAATTTCCCAGAGTAAAAACATTTCAGAGGATTTGCCAATGATATTAAAGCCAAATAAACTATATCATTATACTAAGAAATTGATCCTGGATCGGTATTTACTTTTACAAAAAAAAGCAAAATAATCTAGTAGTCACTGAAACTGGCACCCTGGGAAAAATCCAAAAAATTCCAATGAAAGCCCGTAACGTGGGAAGATCACTTTTTCGGGTTGCGTTACGGAGCAACCTAACCGAAACGTAGTGTCGTTCTTTTTTTCAGTTTTTGAATATATGGGTTCTGGTTCATGACCACAACCAAGTTAACTAATTTTATTTTGCAAATAGGTAAAAGCCTCCCCATCCGAGGTTAAACTTGATGCAAAGGAAATCAAATTGAGTTAGGGATCATGTATGTACTAACTCAGACTGGTAAGTGCTGGTATGCAAAGAACATACCAGAATCCTTATTACTGAACAAATATTCCTTTCTTGGAATAGTATTGCTGCTAATGTTAAAATCCGGAGCTTATGCTTTCTACTTGGGAGAGTTTAGCACTAAAATAAGGGCGATGCTGGGTTCCCGATGCATGGTCAATTACCAGTGCTCTTTTTGTGTTTTCTATAGGAAAGAAGAAGAAAACTCAACAAAAACTGTACCAAAATCGATACTTTATTGACCTTTAATGGCAATGGAGTAAAGCGACGTGCACTACACCAATGATACGGGTAACGTTGCAAAAAAGATCTAAATCTGGTTGCAGGAATATGTAAAAAAAAATCCAACAACATTTGTACATACATTTTAAGCAAGATCCATAAAAGGAGTTTCATAAGAGGATCAGGGCATTCAGTAGTCGTAAAAACTTGAATAATTTGAAGGCACAGTGTGTATAAGGCTGATACAAATTCAATTTTGACTTTTGCGGAATCCAAAGTAAGCTCGATATCCTGCCACAATGCGTCTCTGAATTTCTCTGCTGGTGTCGTTGTCGGCGGTCACCAGTGAGCCCTAGTACACGAATTCTTCAACCGCCTCGATTTCAGCACCGTCGATAGAAATTCGGGTTGGCGGGCGCGGTGATTCTCGCCTGGAGCCCTTTGCCATAATGTACTTTGTCTTCGACACATTAATGACTAATCCGGATCGCCTAGCTTCACTCTTCAGTCGGATGTACGTTTCAGCCATCGTCTCAAATTTACGAGCTATCATATCAATATCATCAGCGAAACCAAGCAGCTGAACGGACTTCGTGAAAATAGTCCCACTCGTGTTTATCCCCGCTCTCCTTATTACACCTTCTAACGCAATGTTGAACAGCAGGCACGAAAGACCATCACTTTTCCGTAACCCTCTGCGAGATTCGTAGGGACTCGAGAGTGTCCCTGATACTCGAACTACGCACATCACTCGATCCATCGTCGCCTTGATCAACCGTGTCAGTTTATCCGGGAATCCGTATGCGTGCATAATCTGCCATAGCTGTTCTCGATCGATTGTATCATACGCCGATTTGAAATCGATGAACAAGTGATGTGTGGGCACGTTGTGTTCGCGGCATTTCTGCAACACCTGGCGGATGGCGAACATTTGGTCCGTTGTAGTGCGTTCACCCATGAATCCAGCCTGATATTGTCGCACGACCTCTCTAGCTATAGACGGCGGCATAAAATTTGAGAGAGTATCTTGTGGGCAGCGCTCAGTAGTGTGATCGCGCGGTAGTTTCTGCAATCCAACTTGTCGCCCTTTTTGTAGATGGGACACACGATACCTTCCATCCACTCCTCCGGTAATACTTCCTCCTCCCAAATCTTGTTATTAACCCTCTAATGGATACCTGGGGTCCATTGGACCCCAGACCCACTTTAAAGTGGTCGCAAAAAAGTTTGGATTGACACATCGGTCCCGTTTTCACAGTACCTTCAAACTACACCACGATGAGTTATTTGTGCAAAAATAACAAATATTTCATGGCGTACTATAGATTATTTTTTATGTCAAAGTTGAACCGGGCGATTTTGGTCCCCTGGGGTCCATTGGACCCCACGACACGAATGATTATATCTTGTGATCGTCACTTCCTAGAATAATGCTGTCTTCGACAGCATTGTTCAATAGACCAAGGGCAATCTTGTGACGAACAAATTGGATTGGAATTAGCCCAGTAGGAGGCGCTATTGTTTATTCAAATTATGGATTGAAAGTTAAATTTAGCTTGAATATCTTGAGATTCGGAATGTATAGAAAGTTTATGTCTTCGGCAAAAGTGTTCAATACATCAAGGATTATTTGGTAATGAAAAATATTTTAAAGTTTTTCTGCAAAATGGCGCTAATTAGTTCGTATATGCCCAGCATCCTAGATTACCGAGTGGCAAGCGTCCTCAAATAAGAACGCTTCTTTTTAAGTGAATTTCTTGAGAATAACACAATATAATTACGTTCTGTTCACAATACCAATACTTCCAATTTGGTGGATTTACTTCAGAATTGACTCACCCGGATACCTCCAGGAAAATTTCTGAAGGAACTCCTACCAGGATTCTTCCAGAAATTAATACAGGGATTCTTTCAGTAATTCTTCCCGAGGTTCCTCTACGATTTCATCTGGGAAATCCACTTAAAAGCCCTCCGGAAATTACTCCCAAAACTACATCAGGAATTCCACCACGGATTCAACTAGGAATTCGTAAAAGGATTCTTCCACAAATGCTTTCCGAGATTCCTCCACGAAATCCTCCCAGAATTTCTTCAGGAATTTGTCTCCGAATTGCTCCCGGGTTTTCTCCAGAATTTCCTCCCGGGTTTCCTGCATGAGTTTTTCTAGGAAATCCACTTGAAATTCCTCCTGGGATTTCTTCAGGAATTCTTCCGGGGGTTGCTTCAGGAATTCCTCCTGGGATTTCTCCAGGAATTCTTACAGGTATTTCTTAACGAATTTCTCCCGGGATTCCTCCAAGAATTCTTCCTGGCATTCCTCCAGGAATTCCTCTCAGGATTCTTTCAGGAATTTCTCCCAGGATTCTCCAGAAATTTCTCCCGGGATTCCTCTAGGAGTTGCTCTCGAGATTCCCCTAGAAATTTCTTCCAGGATTCCTCCAGGAACTCCTCACGGGATTCCTCCAGGAATTTCTCTCCAGGAGTTCCTCCCGGTTACGGGAAGGAAACGTTGAAATTTACATTCCATTTTATTCGATTTTTCATGAAAATATATTTTGTATCACAGAGAACAGACATCCAAGCCTATAGAAAATTGTCTCGAAAGCTGTGCAAGGATTCAATTTTTTTAGCGTTGACAACACTAGCGTCACCTATGCGGCAAGTTGCTACAATTAGTGGTGAGTACGCATATCTACATTAGTTTTATATTCACCACCGACAACAGCGTGGGAACATTGGGATAGCAGCGCCACTACGATGTTGCACTTGTGTTGCCATTTCAAATGAACGTTTAATTCCTTACACAGTTGTGAAACTGAGCTTGGATGTCTGATCTCTGTGCTGTGGAAAATTGTGTAGATTATGATCAAAGTATAATTGTGTATATCCCATAATCTGTAATATAGACACTATAGATTCCATATGCTTTCCAAGGTGCAGACAACTGTAAGGGGCCGTCCATAGATGAAGTGGGTGTAAAAATCGTCAAAAAATGCTACGCCATTTATGGATGGCCCCTAACCAAGCGATCTATCAATTCGTTTAGCCAAACGAGATTTACGGAACGATAACGACTGTGGGTTGTGTGACGTCATTTTCTATTAGTCACACTAAATTCACTATAAAACACTCTAAAATTGCGTAATTCAACTATTTCTCCCCATGTCTGTAGATTCTATAGCAGTGGTCACCAAACTGCGGCCCGCGGGCCGCATGCGGCCCTCGACCAGGTTTCGTGCGGCCCGCGAGCTGATTTTGAAATGTATAAGAAAGTAGCCCACGCATAGATTCCATAATGAAAATATTTTAAAGCTTTCATGAGAATGAATATTATCTACTGAAGTTTTACCAATATCATGGAGAGTTTTTCAAAAGAAGTAAGATTTTTGAAAGCTTCACAAACTGTAAAATAATACTTTTTATAATTTTGTTCCGAAAATATTATACCGTTATTAACAACAGTTTCGGTTAATAACGGTTTGTTCTCTATCATGAATTTTGGACAGAATTCGTCATTAGTAATTTGTTTAATTTCACGAAAATATAATAAAAATAATTTCTCTTTTGTTTTTATCGGTGAAAAAAATTCTAGTATTCGATATACTTTATATTCAGTACTTCTACCAGGAAAAAATACCGAATTTTCACCCTCAATTTCTCTTCGGCCAAACTTTCGGAGTTTCGTAAAAATCTTCAGGGATTGGGCTTCTGGGAATTCCTTTTAAAATATCTTTTCTAAATTGGCTACAAATACTCGCATGCATTGCTCAAAAAATATTGTCTGCAGGTTTTTCTTCATTGGCTTCCTAAGAAATTACACAAGAAAAACTTAAAAAAAAGTATATCCAGGTAGTTTTTCGCAATTTCTTCCGAGAGCCCTGAAATCTCTACAAATCATTCTGACAATTTCTCAAAATCCACGAGAAGTCCCAAAAAACCTCACACTTCCAAGATTTTTTTTTTAAAGAGAGTTCGATATAGTTTTCAGGAAATCCCTAAGCTGCAGTGAGAAACTCCATTCTGCACTTATAATCTGCGCTATAAGACGTTGTAAGTTTATCCACAATATTCTTAAAGTGGTTAATGTTGTTCTAGCCAGCGACTTTATTGCTTATTTTTTGTATAACTTTTAAGTTACTAGTCTAAAATAATTTGCTCAACATTATTGATACGAAGTATACAAAAATTAAATATTACTGTCTTGAATTTCCTATGAATTGCAGAATTTTTCCAAGTGAAATAAAATCTCCTGGCAACTCCAAGTTGTGCAGTTCTTTGCTCTTGTTCAATATTAAAAAAAAAAATAAACGAATGGATTGTGTGTTGAATCATGAAAATTGTTGAAGATAAACTCTTGAATGACTTGCGGCCCGCAGTCTCTTTTCGAAATTCAATTTTGGCCCGCAAAGACAGTTAGGCTGAGGATCGCTGTTCTATAGTGTCTATATTCGGTAGGTCCATGTCCTGCCAAATAACAGCTGTAGACATCATCTCTATAAATAATAAGCATCCCGCACCTGCGTCTCCCAATAGGAGAGTTCGTATCAAATGGCTCATCAACTGAACATTTTTAACCTGCCCAACAACTAAGACACCATTTTTCTAAGAAATCAGGATCCTGAGATATTATGAGATAAAAAATTTGCATGCTATCTAACACTGCCTAGTGGTGGAATATCGAATCAAACGGTCCATAATCTATAAGTTCTTGACCAACCAAACAACTTTGCCGAAGACATCAACTATATAAGTAATCAGGATCCTGAGATATATGAGATTTAAATTTTAATAGTGTTACGTCTGTTTGTCTCTGATTCCTCTTGGGTTTATTCAAATATTACGAAACACAAAATTTGACAACTTAAGGGCTCCTCCCTTCTCCGTGCAACAACTTTTGTATGGAAAATTTTGAATGAAACGTAACACAGCGCTAGACCACCTCCCACTCCTTTGCGTTACGTAATATTTGAATGACCCCTTTTGACCCGCTGGACATATATGTCTACTCGTCTACAGCAGTGCGATTTACCCTATTGTTTCGGTACGTCTTGTCCTTGTCCACTTGTTAAGGTACGTTATATCCTGTAGATCGGGGGCATTTTTCAATGCTCACTAGCACCACCTAGCGGAAACTTCCCGAACTAAATTGTTCATCACTAGATAGCCTTGACTTTCCTAACATCTTTGCTGAAAACATCACCCTTTCAAAAAGTAAGGATCACGAGATACGCGAGAATATATGTTGGGGTCCAATGGACCCCAGGGTCCCAAAACGGACCTTCATTTAAGGTATCCTCTTGAGGGTAAACCAAGTGTAGTGCTTCTCCACCGTTTTTTCGAAAGCTTGCTTGGTAGTTGATC
Source organism: Aedes albopictus (assembly GCF_035046485.1). Classification (NCBI taxonomy): domain Eukaryota; kingdom Metazoa; phylum Arthropoda; class Insecta; order Diptera; family Culicidae; genus Aedes; species Aedes albopictus. The sequence goes on from NC_085136.1 coordinate 93,808,012, forward strand.
TGCTCTAGCGGCTTTGTTGTTTTTCAACCGGCCAACCTCCTCCTCAATCTCTTGGAGGTCAGGGGTCAGAAGTCTTTCGTCCTGTGCACATACTCCTACATCTGTTACCACGCCACCTTCGGTAGTTGCAACGTCGTTATTGAGGTGCTCATCGAAATGCTGCCGCCACCTCTCGACCACCTCACGCTCGCGCGTGAGAATATTCCCGTGATTATCTCGACACATGTCGGCTTGTGGCACAAAGCCTCTGCGCGAGCGGTTCAGCTTCTCGTAGAACTTTCGAGTGTCCTTAGCGCGGTACAGCTCTTCCATCGCTTCGCGATCTCGTTCTTCCTGCTGGCGCTTCTTCATCCGGAAGAGTTCTGCCTGTTCCGCCTGTCTGTAACATGCCTCATTCGCTCTCGTACGGTGTTACAGCATTCTCGCCCATGCTGCATTCTTCTCGTTTTTCAACTGTTCACATTCGCCGTCGTACCAGTCGTTTCTGTGATTCGGAGTCGCGAAGCCTAGTGCTGTATCCGAGGTACTACCCATGACGGATCGGTTGTCCCTCCGGCCATCTTCAAGTGTAGCTGCGCATTTTCGGGGCTATAGTAACCTGCTAATCAAGCGAGCACCAACTGGTAGCTCCTCACTTGACAACTGCCTTGCACACTTCTGCGATTGCTTGCCATAAGCAATCGCGTCCGGTGTACCCTTAGGGCTTCCCGCGAATGTGAAGGCCTTTATCTGGTTTAACAACGGCACCTTCAGCTGCCTATACCGGGCTATGTTGCTGCCGTAGTAGCCATGAGGTTATCATGGTCCTGCTTGACCACTATCGTTGACTTCTGCAGTCTAAATAATGCCCTTACCGATGTTCGATTTCAGGAGCTTTTGGTGTATAAGGTCAATATCTGATCCGTAGTTAACCAACCATTGACAAATCCGGTCTGATAACTATCCACGAACTTATTTGTTATTGATAATAGACGACGGAAGATGATCAGGGATAGCACATTTTATGTGATGTTTAGGATAGTGATCGATCGGGAATTATCATGCTTTAATTTGTCTTCTTATTTGTTTACAGAGTCCACCAAACCTCCATTCCACTCCTTCGGAAGCTGTTCGGTTTCCCAAATACCAAATCAACCAGTGACTTCCAATATTTCTTCTCCTATGATGATCTTGACATCTTATCACGTCAATAAATCCTTCTCAAGTGTAGCACATGATAATTAAACTTTGCCGGGCATCCAACAATTAAATAAACTTTTTCAGATTTCCCATACATGGTTTGTGGAACAACATCAACATACCTAATTGTGTGTAAAAAGCATTTATGGAAATCAAATTTAAATAATCGCACGATACACGAGTTTTAGATTTCAAAGATTGCATTTGCAATCATTTAATTCAAAGGACAACTCGTTCGTAGACATTTGATACAGGTCAAGTGATCGCAAAAACAACTTCCTCAATGAATTCCCTTTCACCACCGATCTCGGACGACCTTCCCTGGATGCAATCACCCACGGATTTTTTGCCTTATTTTCTCCGAAAACCAACGCCTTTCATACCCTGTGTGCAGTACTCCACCGTGTATACCGGCTTTGACGGTAAGTGAAAGTCCGAACTCTAGCTAGTAGCTGCATTATCCTTGACATCGATAGCCTAGTCTGATCCCCATGATTCAGGCTACCATCGAAGACAAACAGACGTTTATATTTTTTTCTGATTTTTCTGTATTATACAGATATTTGAGCATCTATACTGATTGCGTTTGTATGGAATACAGATTTTTCATTTGTATAGGATACAGATTTTCCACCCAAATTTTGAATGGGATACAGATTTTTAAACGAGTGATACAGAAATTCATCTGGCATCGCTGACTAGAACTGATGCACTATTTCAATCAGATTTTTTTGTGACAAGTTCAACTCCTGGTTGGTTTGAAACTTTTTAGTGGATTTTAGGATAGATTATCTTTGTACCTGCCTCAACGAAAGCAAAATTGGCCATTTGCGAAGATAGCTCTTGGCTAATAACTGTGGAAGGCTCATAGCTATGAATCAGACTATGACACTGTTAAGACATTACGCAAAGAAAAGGAGAACAAGAAGACTTACAATTGTTTAATGGAGAATTTCGATGAGCGTTAGGCCTGATTGTCTGTGCTACACTCAACGACGACCGACGGTAGCAACAAGGACCTATGGAAGACAAAGGCCTAGTCACTGATTCATTTGTTCCCTCGCTCGCCATAAAACCTGTGCCCGTTGGGTCGGGTTGACTGCACGGTTTATGCAGTTTGCAAAAAGTGAAAGGACCTCTAGCCAGTGTGCGACAACTCCACAGCAACCCCTTTCGAGGAGACCCACGGAGGTCACAAACTTTTTCGTCACTTTTTCCGCGGCCACTGCCTGCCTGAATGCATTGCAACAGCCACCACACCATCGTCCAGCAGTGACCGCAAAAGACCCGCGAGTCGAAACCTTTCAGCCCATCAATGACAGACCTTGCTCGCTCACACACTGCACGGGGCCTGTCAAATTTTCTCTGATCGAAACCTAAAATGTGAACTAATCGGGTTATTATTATTTTTTGGTCAATTTTGCGTGATGCCGAAAATCCATTCGATGCAGCGATGCATTTCGTGTGCACTAGGGTGGACCACACACGTTTCTTGTTAGGAAAATTGGCAAGGGCAAAAAACTCGTATTCAAATTGTTTCACGATGAACATCCAGCTGATTCTTAATTGAGTACTAATTGTAGAGAATTAAAAGAAAATCATTTCTAAGGCCACTCTGGTTCCCACATACACATCTAGGATCCTTCATGCATGCCCGACACACATTGCATCACGCCACGCTGCTGCTGGCCAAGAAGACGCGTAGAGAAAGAGATGCGGCAATGGACCTAAAATCGTTGCCGGCCTCAGCTGGCCGGGCGGCGTCAAGCCATGAAGAGCCCGAGAAAACCCCCATCACCCCAGTCAGTGAGGCAGTCAGTCAATCGGTGAGGAGAGTTTGGCAATCCGACTTTCTGCACAACACATTACTACTCATGACGACGAGCAGCACAACAAACGCAGAATGCAGCAACTGGTGCAAGAAATCAATTTTTGCAGATCTTGATCGGTCAACCGGCAGGCGATTGATTTTTTCTCTGCATATTTGCAGAAATAATTTCTGCGGCGAGGTACACACAATGCCAAAACGGTTGTTTTCACACCTATCAATGGAGTGAGTAGTGGACCGCCACGGTGTGGTGTCATTGAACGCTGCTGCGCCAATCGTGATCGATGGACATCGATTAGATGCAGGCATGATTGGTTTGTTAAGTGACATTTAGATGTCATTTCTAAGTATAGATCAATGTCGTTTCAATTTTGGAAAGGTTTTTAGTAATGGTTTTTAGATTTATTGCGACTTGGGGGTTCATTACGAACTTCAATCACAATTTTCTAGAAACGCCTTACATGGTTCTTGAAAACTCGTCGCCCAATTGTTAATGCTTTCCTGATGAATTCCTTTAAGAATTGAAAATTTCATTCTCTTGAGAACAGTAGCAATATCTGGTTTGTATTGTAGTTGTTATTGTAATAGAAGTGTTTTGCTGCATATCTGCGCGTCATATAGAATAGATTTCGTTTGCTTGCTATGCAACCTGAGCTACGTAAAAGACCCTTATCGCAACTGGAATGTCACGTTTTATTTCACGACAAACGTAAGAAGTTCTTCATAAACTTGAAGCATATTCCCATCAATCGCTATCTCTGCGCCTACACCACCAGACCGGCCTCCTTTGTCTCCATCCACAATCATGTACTTCATCTTGGTGAACTTTTTCGTCGTTACTGTTTTCATCGAGTACATGGAAGAGACTCGGGAAAATGAGATTATTCTCTCCCTTGTGTACGCCAGACTTTTTTCGATTCCCGCATAACTTGTGCCGTAGAAATTGGTGAGCTCGTTTCATGCTTTTATTCCAACGTGAAAGTTTGAAAGAATATTATGCTCCCATATCACTAAATGTTGCGACAGTAGAGTGACATGAGGATATTCAGGAGGAGCATCCGAAGAAATTCCAGAAGAAGTTCAAGAAGAAATTCCAGAAGCAATCCTTGAAGGAAAACCAGCAGAAACACCCGAAGGAAGTCCATGAGGAATCCCTAAGAGATTTCCAGAAGAAGTTCTCAAAAGTGTAACCGCAAAATTGGTTACAAATGCTTTTTTTTGTGTGTGAGAGAAATATATTTACAATCGATTTTCATCGCCTTATTATTGCGGTGGAAGAAGGGTGATGTTTAGAACCCTATTACTCCACACACGCTACCAAAGTGGGTAGCCACAAGAAAAATCCCCAATAGGTGGCTTGGGAGGTGACATTCTGTCAACCGCGGAAAAGTCAACGGATGTTATGGTCAAGGAACAGGGGCGAAAACGGACCGTCTCGGAGCTGGAAAGGTTGAGTGGACAAAAATCGCGATCGGCAGCTCTCTTGTGTTTGAGCCACGAAACCGGCAACATCTAATTGTGAAAGTAAAAGTTTTTTGTGGAAACCAAAACCGTAGCCAAACCGTGAAGAGTATTCTGGACAACTTACAATCCGGTCTACTGGATTTTCCGAATCCGGCAACTGCCCGGAACTATCAGTGATCCCTCGTGGTGCGTTGGAGAGTGGTTTCGTCGATATTGTGGACCCCGGAGCGAGATCTATCGACCAGCTTTGTGACACGTGGTCCGGCGGGATCCCTCGCACCTTTTGAAGACCAACCAGAGCCTCGCCGAACGCTGGCCGTGATCACTGCCCAGCTGAGTTCCTCGTTAAATTGGTCTTCCGTTGCTCCACGACCACCTCCACCTCCACCGTTCGCCACCACCGTTCACTATAACCGGCCGCCGTACCCGGCCGCCCCAGCCAAATGTTACCGTGTCTGGTACGGCTCTCTTAGCCCTCGAGGAAACTCACCGGACCAAGCCGTACCAGACACGGTAACATTTGGCGCCCAACTAAAATTCTGGAAGTTACCAGGCAAGGAAAAATATTCACAGAATATTTTTCCTTTCGAGGTGTGGGGGAGTTTTCGCGAAAATCGCATTTCTCTCAAAAGTAAATTGAAATTCGCCCTGGTTGGTTAACCTCACTGAAATTCCTGGTAGAGCTAGTGAGAGTTGGAGCTTTTGTTCGTGTTCGTTGATTGAAAAGCACGTGCTCAGAAAATAGACACTTTTCGAAGGGAAAAAGGAGCGAGAGCTGTAGATTTGTTCGCGAAGCAAGTGAAGTTTATCGGAGAAAGTTACAAACTACATGCTATTTAGACCCACCGGAATCTATCGGAGATTTGAACCGTAGAACTCGAGATTGTTTTTCCGTTGAGCAACATAGTTCGCGAATTAATCGTCCTTGCTTACGTGTTCGGTCGTTGAAGTTGGCAAGATGCCGCGTTTTTCCGGAGAATCGTTCTGCGCCATGTACCGCACTTTGCGCGTAGATCATCTGGAACCGGGTGAGCTCGACTATGAGTTACTGCTCAGGAATATCGCGATTGCAGATGATGAGTCCAGGTGTAAGCGCCGTCGCCGGTTAAGGGAAGTTCTAAAACAGGAGAGAGAAGGTCATGAACATATCCTGGAATTTGATCATGATCCAGAGATAGATCTAGATCATTGTTTGATAGTGTTCCAGCAAATTAAACGAATTCTTGAGTCGAAAGACAAAAACAGTAGTCATTGCAAGGCAAGATTATTACATCTAGGTCACCGGTTGACACTCATTAGAAATCACTGCAGTGAGGAGCTAACTACCAAATGTAGTGATGCATACCAGGAAGTGATTTCCCTTTTTTCAGAACACTTTTGGAGCGAGCACAGCTTCTTTGCTGATGATGATTCATCCACTAGCAGTAACAGCGAATCTCAACAGGGAGCGTGTGCGTTAAACCCCTCCTCTGTACCCTACACTGGTACGAAACCTAAGCGTGCCAGGTCAAAATTTGTGACAAAGCTGGACTTTACATCAGCGATGAAAGAAGTGGCGGACCTTTTCAGCGGGTTGACCACGGAAATCCGAGAGTTGAAGTCGGAGTTAAAGTCGCGAAAGTCCAGCACAACGAGCGAGTTAGACATATCTGACTTCCTCGTCGAGCCCTTGGTGACGTCTAAGCAGAAAGTTGACGATACCAACGTTCCACCTGCGGCCGGGTATCCACGGTCTAGGTCGTCCACGTGTGTAACGACGGCAATTAATGAAAGCATTCCCTTCCCAGCACCGTCATCGACTCATTCGACTAGAATTTCACAAAGTAATCAAATATCGGTCTCAAAGTTAAACACCACCAATCCCTTCTTGCTAGATTGCCCCATGGATTTGCCTCAGCCAATCGAACCGACTCGATGTGAGCCGACTGTCAAATTTACTGTGCCTCAGACCCCGATCCACGAAGGAGTTCCCCAGCCAGCATCGGTTTATCAACCATCTGGATGCATCAACTCCCAATACAATGTAGCGACCAGCTACTATCCCCGGTGGTCGGAGTCAGAAGCTCCACCACCGGTGGAGCACCGGAGTGTTTCGGATGCAACTTTTGCACGTTCTTATCCGACCGCTCCATTAGCACAATCAAATCTTCCAACGGGCACTGGAAATCTACATGGTTATCAGCAGGAACGGCGTCAGCCCGTCGCAGATGCAACCTTTGTGCGTTCTTACCCGAACGTTCAAATAGCGCAATCTATACCAACGGGTCATGGAAATCCACATTTTTATCAGGAGGAACGGCGTCAACCCGTTGTCCATCCTCGCAAAGTGATTCCGGTTTCACAGTGGAAAATCCAAAAATACAAGGCTGACGATCAAGGGCTTGGTATGAACGAGTTCCTTGAGAATGTGAATCAGATGGCTCTCTCGGAACATGTTTCGGAAGAGGATTTGTTTGATTCCGCAATCCACTTATTTGATGGTCCGGCACTCAGCTGGTATACAGCCATGAGAAGCCAAAACCGATTGCGAGACTGGCGCCATCTGATTCAGGAACTTCAAAAAGCCTTCCGCCACCCCGATTTGGACGCCGTATTGAGAGTGAAAATCTATCAATACAGGCAACAGCGGAACGAGACTTTCCAGCAATACTACTTGCACATGGAAAAACTGTTCCGCAGTATGAGCCAGCCAATGTCGGAACCAGACAAGATCGAAGTAATCAAGATGAATCTGAGGTTTGATTATCGTAAGCTGTTAGTGGGAAGGCGGATTACTTCCCTACAGACACTGATAAATCTTGGCAACGACCTCGATGCAGCAGATTCTTCGGCTTTCGCTAGGGTCTTCGGCAATCCAAAAAAGGAAACTTGTGCGCTCACTAGTGATAGGGTTAGCCCACAGCATACACGGGTGTTTTCTAACAAACATCAGTATACTGGTAAAACTAACCAATTTACAAAACCTGACAAGAATTCAAAAGGGTACCCTAACTCAAAATCAGCCAAAACTGAGCCCAAAAACAGCGAGCAACCAAAAGCAAAAACCGAAGTGGATCCCCCTAGGCGCGAGGCGCGTGGAGCGAAAGATCCGTTTTCGAAGATGGTGAGCAATTATCGCCCTCCGCCACAAGGGGAATGCTTTAACTGTCGAGATGATCACGACACGGGTAACTGCCCACTACCAAGACGGTTGTTTTGCCCAATTTGTGCTTTCCCAGGAGTAGTGTACAAAAGTTGCCCGTATTGCTCAAAAAACTCTCCGAGGGAGTCCTAAAGTCGCAGGATTCTCCCCAAGCGCCCCTTAATAGTTGCTTCGAAGCGCTTATCTCAGATCTGAGTGACTATTACGTGCCCCGATCTGAAGACGTCGAACACGAAATACGTCAACCACAGGTAAATAAAATAACCCTTGCATCTCCCGAGGGCGACGATGATCGACCCCATGTACATTTAAGCATATTCGACGTACCTTTAAACGCGCTCCTCGATAGTGGAAGTCATCGAACGATGTTTAATTCTGAAATCTTCGATCAACTTTCAAATGTCCGTCTTCGTCAACCCGCTGAACCTATTGAGTAACGGCTGGTGGAGATTCTTTGGACATTGCAGGTGAAGTTCTGGTACCCTACACGTTTCAGGGCAAAACGCGAGTTATACCCACACTCTATGTCCCCGGGTTAGCCATTAATTGCATTTGTGGCATCGACTTCTGGCGGGCGTATAACATCCGACCGACAGTATCCGCCTTTGCCATAACTTCCCTCGCAACTACCCACTACCAGGAGCCTGCAAAAACTCCGATTTTGAACGAAACGCAGAAGAAAATCCTAGACGAGGTGAAACAATCTTTCAAGGTTGCTTCTCCGGAAAAACTGGACACCACTCCACTGGTAGAGCACAAGATTATTCTCGGAGATGTTTTTCAAAACATCAAACCAGTCAGGCAATATCCCTACCCGATTTCCCCAAAAATTCAGGCCGGACTGTTTTCCGAAATAGATCGGTTACTAGCCCGGGGAGTCATTGAGGAATCTAATTCAGAGTGGTCCCTGAATATAGTTCCCATACGGAAAAGTTCTGGGGACATTCGGTTATGCCTAGACGCTCGCAAACTTAATGAGCGGACGATTCGTGATGCTTATCCCCTCCCCCATCCTGGACGCATTCTCGGTCGTTTACCGCCGGCTCGTTATTTGAGCACGATTGATTTGACAGAAGCATTTCTTCAGATCCCATTGGCCCGTGGTTCACGAAAATATTGTGCTTTCAGCGTCCAGGGTAAGGGGATGTTCCAGTTCACCAGGCTCCCATTCGGTCTCATCAACAGCCCAGCGACCCTGGCACGGTTGATGAACCGAGTGTTGGGGCAGGGTGTACTGGAACCAAACGTCTTCGTGTACTTGGACGATATCGTCATAGTCACGGAGACGTTTGAAGAACACATTCGTCTGCTCAATGAGGTTGCGAGGCGCCTTAGGGAAGCCAATTTGTCTATCAAATTGGAGAAATCCCATTTTTGCGTGACAGAGATCCCATTCTTGGGATATATTCTGTCTTCTCGAGGATTGCAAACCAATCCGGAAAAGATCAGACCGATTGTGGAGTATGAGCGGCCGACAACCGTCACGAAGCTGCGCCGATTTCTCGGCATGTCGAACTATTATCGGCGATTTATCGCCGATTATAGTCACATCACCGCTCCCCTTTCAGAACTTCTGAAAACCAACACGAAGAATCTGAAATGGAACCAGGAGGCGGAGGAAGCCTTTCAACGCATAAAAGAAAAGCTCATCACCACACCTGTACTCGCTAGTGCTGACTTTGACCACGAATTTATTATTCATACAGATGCTAGTGACCAGGCTATTGCGGGTGTTCTTACCCAAAAGATAGACGGTCACGAGCACGTAATAGAATACTTTTCTAAAAAGTTGACAACCCCTGAACGTAGCTACCACGCCACTGAAAAAGAAGCGCTGGCCGCATTGCTTTCCATAGAGCATTTCCGTGGCTACGTGGAGGGAAGTCACTTCTCCCTCGTAACTGACTCGTCCGCATTAACGTTTATAATGCGGACAAAATGGAAAACCTCATCGCGATTGAGTCGATGGAGTTTAAACCTCCAACAATTCGATCTCACAATAATTCACCGTCGCGGAAAGGATAATGTTGTACCAGACGCCTTATCCCGGAGTGTGCTAGCGATATCAATGAGGTCAGATTCGGCTTGGTACAACACCTTGAAGCAGAACGTGTCCGAATCCCCAGAGGATTACCCGGACTTTAAAGTCGAGAACGATCAGTTGATGAAGTTCGTTTTCTCCAACGATCCGGTAGATCATAGGTTCGACTGGAAGATTGTCCCTTCGCCCGACTCAAGAAAACACATTATTTCCTCCGCTCATGATGAGGCCATGCACATAGGAATTGAAAAAACGATAGGTAAAGTTCGACAGAACTATTACTGGCCTCGTTTGACTTCGGATGTCCGCGCGCACGTGCAGAAATGCACTGTGTGCAAGGAGATTAAACCACCCAATACTTCAACAGTTCCATTGATGGGGGATATGCGCGCTTCTAATCAACCCTGGCAGATTATAGCTCTTGATTATATCGGCCCTTTGCCAAGAACGAGAAGTGGCAAGCAATACATCCTCGCCGTAATGGACCTATTCAGCAAATGGACACAATTACACGCTTTCCCCAGTATTTCAATAACCTCCTTAAAAACCGTATTGCGTGATCACTGGTTCTTACGTAATTCGGTCCCTGCTATCGTATTATCGGATAATGCCAGTACGTTTACGTCAAAGGAATTTGGCTCTCTGCTGGAAGGCTTTGGGGTGAAACACTGGCTTACCTCCAGATATCATTCCCAGGCCAATCCAGTAGAGCGTGTGAACCGCTCGATTAATACAGCAATTCGATCGTACGCTCGCGAGGATCAGCGGTCGTGGGACACGAAGCTGTCCGAGATTGAACTGATCATAAATTCTACAATCCATTCAGCTACAGGTTATTCACCTTTCTTTGTAGCCAAAGGTCAGGAGGTCATCGTTGATGGGAGAGACTACCATCTTTTCCAGAACGACGATGAGCAGTCTTTGCAATCCAGAATTGCCCGAATAAAAGAAACTACACCCAGAATTTTCGAGATCGTTTCGAAGAACTTGAAGCGGGCTTACGATTTGTCGAGCCGCACCTACAATTTACGCCACCGTAGAATGGCGAAGCCTCTGAAGGTGGGAGACAAAGTTTATAAGAGAAACACAAAACAATCTAATGCAAACGAGCATTACAATGCCAAGTTGGCGGCTCAGTACTTGCCATGCACAATAGTCGAAAAGCATGGGTCCTCATCATATGAGCTGGTCGACGCAGCAGGCCGAAACCTTGGAGTTTGGCCAGCAAATTTAATCAAACCGGCCTAAACGGTTCACAAAGGAACTATCAAACAATAGTTCAGGGATTATGTTCAGACTCTACCTACCTTTCACTGGGTCAAACCTAGAAAGAACAAAGGAATTAGTTCGAAATTATCCCGTCCGAGGGCAATGACCCCTGCTACTTACCGAGATCCTCAGCTTCCCAATCTGAAAGCCACTGCAGGGCTGGATAACCCGGAAAGCATATATACACCCCTCGTCGGTGAATGTCCCGAAACATACCCTTGGACACTAGGTCATCCGCGTAATTTAAAATAAAACGATGCATCGTAGAACCAAATCCATGCGCGCGCGGATCATGGAGCATGCTGATCGATGGTCGATCATTAACTGAAATCAAATCAGTGTCCGGTAGTCGGTTCGTAGGTAGCCGATGCTGTTTAACAGTGTGCGTTAACAATTGTAGAACCCGAAGCAATAGAGCTGGGTTCGAGTTAACAAAATTCGAGCAGTTTTTACTGAAGCTTTGAAAGCAATCCCAATACTTTTCCATCGCTTTATAGACAATCGGCTCGTGTTCTCAATCCTCGAATCAAATGTAGGTCGTACGAAATTAAGACTTGAATACAACCCCAGTGCCAACTCAACCGTTGGTGGCCTCGGATCGGTCTATATTAATAAGAATAAACCTCGTCGCGTCGCGGTCGTCGCGTATGTTTTCTTCGTTGTTTTTGTAGAAAGTATGTATAAGTAAAAATTGGTAGTTCTAAGTGTTATTTTCATTAATATAAAGTTCATCTCCGTATAGCTATCCATAATTCCCTAAGGTGCATGTAGTTTTCGTTTATTACTTTAAAAGATTAAGTGTTGAAAAATATAAGTTCTCGTGACTTGTTTCTCAAGTTAAAAGTGTTTATTTCCTAGACGTGTAATGGATTATTGTCTCTGTATAGGCCACAATTTGAGTGGACGCACTAGTTCTGTTAGAAAAGTTAGTGATATTGGATACGCTGAAAAAGAAATATTTATAAGATATTTCTTTTTCTCACCGACCACAGGCGGATTGTAACCGCAAAATTGGTTACAAATGCTTTTTTTTGTGTGTGAGAGAAATATATTTACAATCGATTTTCATCGCCTTATTATTGCGGTGGAAGAAGGGTGATGTTTAGAACCCTATTACTCCACACACGCTACCAAAGTGGGTAGCCACAAGAAAAATCCCCAATAGGTGGCTTGGGAGGTGACATTCTGTCAACCGCGGAAAAGTCAACGGATGTTATGGTCAAGGAACAGGGGCGAAAACGGACCGTCTCGGAGCTGGAAAGGTTGAGTGGACAAAAATCGCGATCGGCAGCTCTCTTGTGTTTGAGCCACGAAACCGGCAACATCTAATTGTGAAAGTAAAAGTTTTTTGTGGAAACCAAAACCGTAGCCAAACCGTGAAGAGTATTCTGGACAACTTACAATCCGGTCTACTGGATTTTCCGAATCCGGCAACTGCCCGGAACTATCAGTGATCCCTCGTGGTGCGTTGGAGAGTGGTTTCGTCGATATTGTGGACCCCGGAGCGAGATCTATCGACCAGCTTTGTGACACGTGGTCCGGCGGGATCCCTCGCACCTTTTGAAGACCAACCAGAGCCTCGCCGAACGCTGGCCGTGATCACTGCCCAGCTGAGTTCCTCGTTAAATTGGTCTTCCGTTGCTCCACGACCACCTCCACCTCCACCGTTCGCCACCACCGTTCACTATAACCGGCCGCCGTACCCGGCCGCCCTAGCCAGCTGTTACCGACGGCCTCGTGGCCGGCCTCGTAACCGGTCTTCCTGGATAGCCTTCGCCGTTAACACACCACGCCGGCCAATATCTGTGACCGCCCGTTCCGGCAACCGTCGTAGGGCCTTTTATAACGCCTGCCAACGGCCCCCTCGCTGCCCACAGTCGATCTCCGTCACCAAGCTTCCTCGTTGGCCACTCGCCGCCGGCTGTTGCCAGCGCCAATTGACACCGCCGGCCTCCACCGTGGACTGGCATCCCAGGCCTGCACCGTCGCCGGTCCGAATCGCTGGCCCACGTGCCCCTCCTTGCTGCCCACCGTCAATCTCCTTCGCCGAGCTCCCTCGGTGGCCCTCGCCGGCACCAGTTCACTCCGTCGGCCCACGTGGACGGGTTTCTTCTACGGCACCCCTGGCAGACATCGTCCGTTCACCTCCCATTCACGGCAACCGCCGTTTCCGGGCAACGTCTCGCCCGTCAGCAAGCTAGCATCACCCTGCGACCGCCGTCGCTAGCACAAAATTAGCGTGAGTAAATACTTCTTCTAAAACTAACCCCAAATCCATTCCATAATAAGGTCCGAAAACTTCCACACGTCCTCACTATACGACCCTGGGACTCGAGGACCAAAAGAGGCCTTTCGAGCCCACCCCGCCGGCTGCCGTGGTCAGACCAGCAGCCTGGGGTTTTGACCGGTGCCCCCTCTGGGTTCCGGTGAGTTTCCTCGAGGGCTAAGAGAGCCGTACCAGACACGGTAACAAAAGAATTCCAAAAGGAATCCTCGAGGGAATTCTACGAGGAATCTCCGAAGGAAATCCAGGAGGAATCCCTAAAGGAAGTCAAAGAGGAGTCCACGAAACAATAACTGGGGGAATTCTCGAAGGAAGTTTTGAAGAAATCCCCATAGGAATTCTGGCAGGAAAGGGATTCCAGCTGGAATTTCAAAGGAGTTCTCGAGAAGTACAGGAGAAATCCCTTAATAAATTCCAGGTGGAATCCCCAAAGGAATTCTAGCATGAGTCCCCGAAATAATTTCAAGAAGAATTCCCGGAGGCAGTCCAGGAGAAATCGCCAAAGGAATTCTAAGAGGAGTTCCCGAACGAATTGCAGAAGGAATCCACGAAGAATTCCAGAAGGAATCGCTAAAGGAGACCTCGAATGAGTTCCAAACAGAATCACTGAAGAAAAGCCAGATCGAATACCACAAGAATTTCAGTAGAAATTCCAAAGAAATTCCAGCAGGAATCCCCGAAGGAATTCCAGCAGGAATTGCCAAAGAAATTGCACGAAGGATCCCCGTTCGAATTTTAGGATTTATACCCGAAGGAAGTCCAGGAGAAGTTCTCAAAAGAATTCCAGAAGAAGTTCTCAAAAGAATTCCAAAGGAATCCTCGAGGGAATTCTACGAGGAATCTCCGAAGGAAATCCGGAAGGGATCCCTAAAGGAATTCAAAGAGGAGTCCACGAAAGAATAACTGGAGAAATTCTCGAAGGAAATTTTGAAGGAATCCCCATAGGAATTCTGACAGGAAAGGGATTCCAGCTGGAATTTCCAAAGGAATTCTCGAGAAGTACAGGAGTAATCCCTAAATAAATTCCAGGTGAAATCCCCAAAGGAATTGCAGTAGAAGTCCCCGAAATAATTCCAAGAAGAATTCCCGGCGGCAATCCAGGAGGAATCACCAAAGGAATTCTAAGAGGAGTTCCCGAACGAATTGCAGAAGGAATACACGAAGCATTCCCGGAGGAATCCCCAAAGGAGACCTCAAATAAGTTCCAGACATAATCCATGAAGAAAAGCCATATCGAGTACCACAAGAATTTCAGTAGAAATCCCAAAGAAATTCCAGCAGGAATCCCCAAAGGAATTCCAGCTGGAATAGCCAAAGGAATTTCACGAAGATTCCCCGATAGAATTTTAGGATTAATACCCGAAGGAAGTCCAGGAGAAATCCCCAAAGGATTTCCAGGAGGAGTCCTCAAAAGAATTCCAAAAGGAATCCTCGAGAAAATTCCACGAGCAATCCCCGAAAGAATTCCAGGAGGAATCCCCGGAGGAAATCCAGAAGGAATCTCTAAAGGAATTCAAAGAGGAGTCTCCGAAAGAATTCGAGGAGGAATTCTCGAAGGAAATCTTGAAGGAATCCACATAGGAATTATGGCAGGAAAGGGATTCCAGCTGGGCTTTTAAAATGAATTCGTGAAGGATTCCCCGAAGAAATTCCAGAAAGAAACCTCGAAGAAATTCCAGAGGGAATCCTAGAAGTAATTCCCTAAGGAATTCTCGAAGGAAGTCCTGGGGGATTCTCTGAAGAAATTCCAGGAGCAATGCCCTAAGGAATTCCAGTTGAAGTCCCCGAAAAAAATCCAGGAAGAATTCCCGGAGGAAGTCTAGGAGGAATCGCCGAAAGAATTGAAAGAGGAGTTTCCGAACGAATTCCAGGGGGAATTCCTGACGAAGACCCCGAAGAAATTCTAAGTAGAATCCTCGATGGAAGTCCAGAGCGAATACCGAAAGAATTTCAGTAAAAATCCCAAAGAAATTTCAGCAAGAATCCTCAAAGGAGTTCCAGTAGAAATAGCCAAAGAGATTCCAGCTGGAAAAACCAAAGGAATTTGGGGAGGAATTCCTGGAGGGATCCCCAAAGGAATTCCAGAAAGAATCCTCGAAGGAATTCCAGGAAGAGTCCCCGAAAGAATTCCAGAAGAAATCCTCGGAGGTATTCCAGGCGGAATTTCTAAAGAAATTCAAAGAGGAGCCTCCGACAGAATCCCAGGAGGAATCCCCGAAGGAATTCCTGGAAGAGACCCCGAAGTAATTACAGCTGAAATCTCCGATGGAAGCCCAGAGCGAATACCGTTATAATTTCAGTAGCAATCCCAGAAATTCCAGCAGGAATAGCCAAACGGATACCAGCTGAAATGTTCAAAGGAATTCGGAGAGGAATCCTCGGAGGAAGTTTTAAAGGAATCCCCAAAGGAATTCCACGAGGAATCCCCGAAGGAAGTCCTGAAGAAGTCCTCAAAAGAATTCCAAAAAGAATTTCCGAAGGAATTCTAAGAGGAGTCCCCGGAAGAATTCCACGAGGAATTCTCGAAGGCCTTCCAAAAGGGATTCCCGATGGAGTTTAGGAGGAATATCCGAAGAAATTTTAGGAAAAATCCCTGAAGGATTTTCAGAAGAAATCCCCGAAGGAATTTGAGGAGGAATCCTCAAAAGATTTGCGGGGGGAATCTTTCCAGGAAGGAGGAAGGATTTCCAGGAGGTATAACCGATGTATTTTCAGGAGGAATCCCTGAAAAAAAAACCTGGAGAAATTATTATAGCAACTACATGAGAGATCTTTCAAGGTAATCCTGAAGATATGCCTGATCATCTTTCTGGAAAAATCATCAAAACAACCTCCAGGAGCGATCCCAGGAGGATCCAGGAATAGAATCCCCAAAAGAACTTCTCAAGGAATCCCCTTAGCAACTCCTGGAGGGAACTTGGAAGGAACTACTGCATGAATGAACTTCTGTAGAAATCTCAGAAGAAACATCTGGTGGAATTCTTGAATTCTCTTGGAGATAACCTTGGACCGTCTTTTATTATCTGCAAATTGTCTTGAAAATATCTTGGAATTATTAACCCTAGGCTAGCTCATCTTGGGACCCACGCTGTACTTCCCTTCCAAAAGAAGATCTCACATTTTTGCAAGTTTGTCGGGAAAGGGATTCTATCCCAGGTCCTCGGCGTGATAGTCAAGTGTTTCTATCATCACACCAGGTCCGCTCACCTCGGACCTTCTTGTAGGAATCTCCAAAAGAAATTCTGGAGAGATCCCTGAAGTCCTGGAGAAATCTCTAACGAAACTTCTGGAGGAATCTCTGAAGAAACATTTGAACGAATCCTTGAAACTCCTGCTTCCTAGATGAACTCCCAGACTAATTTCTGCCTGTGGGAACTCGTGAAGGAGGAATTTCTAATGGATCTCCAGGAGACGTTTCCAAATCTTTCTGAAAGAATCTCTGACGAAACTTCCGGAAAAATACTTGAAAAGGCTGCTACATATTCGAATAGCTTAGGGAAGGAATCCCTGATAAAACACCCAAAGGCATACCTGACTCCTGCTGGAACTACTGGGGAGATTCCTGCAGGAGCTCCTGGAGAAATCACTGAAGTAACTTCTAGGGCAATCCCTAAAAGAACTTTTATACTGCAGGAATCGCTGAATGAACACTTGGATCAATTCTAGGGGGAACATCTGCAGGAATACCTGAAGGAACTCCTAGAGAAATCCTGAAAAAACATATGAAAAATCTCCATGAGGCACCCCGAAGAAATTCCTGGATGGATTCAAAGTTCCTGGAGAGATCACAGCAACCGTGCAGTACATATGTCACAAAGGAGTACCCAACTAACAATCACTCATTTTACAAGCACCTTTACGACGAATTGATTCAGCATGATGCTGAATAACATTTGAATAATTTTCAGGCACAGTCTTTGTTCACACATATTTGGAGAAACTATAAAGCATAGTATTATGTACCAACTGAACGGATTGTTGTTAAATCGTTTTACAACTATATAGTAAAGCTGTTATTCAGCTTTAGCAAAAATGATTAAAAATGAAAAAGTGCTAAATTTTTCAATTTCCACGAGAGTTTATGACTGGAACTTAATGCTGTGAACGAATATTGTGAAATAATAACTACACATAAATTTACCTAAATCCAGATTCGAACTCGAGACCCTTCGATTGCCAGCCGCATGCCTTCCTATCTGCGCCATCCTAGAGATAATGAATTGCAGCGCTCAAATCAAAACATTAACTTCCCGTGGTTTTTTAATGATCAGACTTCGACTCCTATTCAGCAGTGGTGAATTTGCACAGCATTATGGTTAACGACTGAACAACAGAATAGTTCAGCTGTTGTTCAGTAAAAACACGTGTTTTCATCATGTACTCGGAGTCGAAGTATGATGAAAAAAAGCGCTTATTTGACTTGTGAAAAACACATTATACAGATACATGTGCTAATTTTTACATGAACTTAACAAGAAGCAGAAAAAAGTCTTGTTAAATTAAGTTGTAAATGAATTACTGCGAGTCGAATAAAAATTGTATTAAACGCTCGAATAATATTGCATTGTTAATACAAATATGAAAAGTTAAAGATTGGCTACTTTTTCAATTGAAATAGCATTTATACAGTAATGTGTACAGCATAATTTTAATTCAGCGTTAATTACTAATATAAAGCAACAATTCAGCATGCATGCTTGTTTGCGGCTGGTGATTGTTAGTTGGGTATCGACAGCGCAGGTTTTTGGTTGGAGACGAAATTAACTGTCTTTGCGTTAAAATGACTTGAAAATGACTCGAATCCAACCAAAAACCTGCGCTGTAGAACTCCTCTGAGGCAGTGTGCTGCTTGGGAAGGAGCTCCTATAGGAACCCTTGATGCAACTCCTGGAGCGATCCCTGATAGAACCCTAAAAGAGATCTTTAAAGTAACGCCAGGAGAAATCCCTGGTTGAAATTCTAGAGTTATTCCTGAAGGAACTCCTAGAAGAATTTCTGAAGGAACTTCGTTACTAATTCCGAAAAGAACTCCTGTAAAAATTCCTAAAGGAATTTTAGAAGAAATTCTTGAAGGCACTCCTTGAATAATTTGTCTTTATTTAAGAGACTTTCAGCTCTTGGTCCTAGAATAATATTTGAAGGACCTTTCATGGTAATCTCTGAAGGGTTTTCTGGATGAATCACTCATGGATCTCCGAAGGCATCTCAAAATCCTCTTTACAGAATCCGTTAAGGAACTCCTGACCTAACCCCTGTGGGAATTCCTGAGAGAACATAAAAAAAATCCACGATGATACTCCTAGAGGCTTTCCCCGAATTCTCCTGGATGAGTCTTTGAAGAAACTACTAGACACATCTCTGAAGGAACTCCTTAAGAGATCTCTTAAGGCATTTCTGAAAAAAAAAACTTTAAGAAGAAATTTAGAGGAATCTTTGAAGGATTTTTAGGATGAATGTATGAAACCATCCTGTCGGAATCGCCGAAGAAATTCCTAGGCTAATTCCTGAAGAAACTTACGTAGAATGTTATTGACGAATTCTGATGCATCTCATGGAGACATCACTGAATCTTTCTGGAAGAATCTTCAAAGAAACTTCTGGAAGAATGTGAAAGATAAATGATGCATGAAATCCAATAAAAAAAACTAAATATTTCCAAGAGTTTCGTATTTGAATCACCCTGGAATATTTTGAACACCCTTTAATTACATTTCTTAATGAGAGTCTTCTGCACAGTTTGCCTAAAACATTAAAAAGAAAAAAAAAATAGACAGACCAAAGTTCCAATGACCAGACTTCAAAATGTAAGAACATATTGTTTCCATAGCTGGAACATAAGGCCATAGCTTTAGTGATTGTTTTCTTTTTGTTGATTTTCATTTTATAGTATAATTTCCGAGAATATGATCCGTTTTATTGATAATTTGATGGTGATCCACTAGATAAAGGTTTTGATTAGCGTCTAGAACAACCTAGGTAGCCAAATATGGATAATCCATTTTCTCTTTCGTTTTTGATCATATAATATGTATCAATTTCAACTTTATGTAAACTTAGTTATTTAGTGCACTAATAAATGAAAATCGGTGGCGTTAGAAGCAGCGGCGTATGGCATGTCGCCGATGCCTCGTTTGGCGTGAGACAAAAAGTGTCGGCGGCGGTGGTGTGGCTCAGCGGCGCACAGTTCTAGAGCTTGATTCAGTTTTAGTGCTCAGGGATGCCATATATACAGATTCATCTGTATTATACAGATTTTTGAGCACCCGTACAGATTTCGTTTTATATGAAATTCAGATTTTTGAGTCAAAGCGGCCATTTATTTTTGTATGGGATACAGATTTTTCGATTTGTGCTATTATCAAAAAAAATCAGCCAATGATAAGCGCCTTAAAAGTGAGCGAATTTTTTTTTTACGCGCAGACATACATACATACACACATACAGACATCACCCTAATTCATCGAACTGTGTTGATTGATATGTGAGTTCATCCTCCCAGCCTTCTTCAAAAAAAAAATGTTTTTTAAGTGAACACATAACCTTTCAGTACGCATTGGTGTACGAGAAAGGAAAAATCCCATAAGGGAACGTCCATAAATTACGTCACGCTTTGAGGGGGAAGGGGGGTTCAGCAAAGTGTGACGACCCATACAAAAATTTCAGAGGTCTCATACAAAAAGTGTGACATAGGGGGGGAGGGGGGTTGAAAATGGACAATTTTTGCGTGACGTAATTTATGGACGCTCCCTAACATCAAATTTAAACATTTTGAATTGAAATCATTTAAAGTGCTTCTTGTATGCTTGTTATATACCCAGAAAATGAATTTTACCTAAATATGATTGAAGGTGAAAAGAGTATCTCTTCTTAGTACACTTGAAGAGAACTTTAGAACAACAAATATTTACCAAATATGCATTTAACAAATGCTCTGGGCTCATAACGAAAAACCAATAAGAATATGTGATGCTTTGATAAGACTATCATAAAACTTAAATCAAAGCAGTTAATTGGGTGGTTCACCCTTACTTCGATACTTTTGGGTGAAGGCAAGTGTTGTCCTAATCAAGTCTTTCCCACTGCCCTAAAAATGCAGCGGTGAAAATTTATTCACCATCATAGAACAGTTCAGCACATACAACATTGTCACCGGAAAGTTAAAGGCAGTCTAACAACATCAGCCCAATTATTTTATTAAATCAACTCCACCAGGAGAAACCCGTTCCGATCACCACCAGCAAACACCAACCGCGGCGCGGTCCAATGCATGTGTGGTTCACCAAATTGCAAGGTTATCAACATTTATCGAGAGCACCAACCAACCAACCAACCAACGCCACTAGGAGTTTTGCCGAACCGACTTCCACTTCACTTATCGTGTTAATGTTCACCAACCACATACGACAACGCGTATGCCGCCAAAGACCAATCCTTAACAACATTATTTTTTATTTGCTGCCTGTACATGATATTTCTTAGATTTATGGCAGCTCTGAGCGAGCAGTCAATCCGTGAACCGGGTCGAAAGCCAATCTCGAAGTCGATCGACATGAGCCGGTTTATCGATGGATTTTTTTTTGTGCGAAGAGAAGCAATTGATCAAGTCCGACAAAAAGAGTGTTTGTTTTGAATCACAAATGTGACCTCGAGGTCATTCGAATGGCGCCAAAACCAGATGGATCCGGTGCGGAAATTAATCCTTCCGGTACCGGTGCGGTTGAATTGGAAAACAAACAGGAAGTTCATCGAAAGTCTGTGTTGGAATGTATGTATGATGCTGTTGTTAGTCAATTCAGAGCACAAAAAGTGTAAAATCTGATGACGCATGGCCGTGATACCCACCACAAGGCACTATCCACCACAGACTCATTATTTTCAATTTATTGTTTGGATGATTTACGTTTGATGTGGTTTTGACAATAATTGTTGAAATATTGTTGAAATAATAATGATTTTGGTCAATAGGTCTAGGGTAAAAGCTCCCTTAGTGGAGGTAGTACCAATAGTGGTGGTAGTGCCAATTCAGCACTATTTCGACCAAAAAGCTTACAAATGACATTTTTAATAGATGCATCATAACTAATTAATAACATTAATTCAGTTTTGTGTTCAGGATTTGCCGAAAAACCTATTTTAAACAATTATTTTCCTTAATTTTTTTGCTCCTTTGCACCTATAGTGGTGGTAGTGTTCCTATAGTGGTGGGTCCCATAAGAATTCAATGGGATGCGCCACTATAGGAACCAATGTTAAATTTTACCTCCATAATAGGAACCGTGTACCTGTAGTTGGTGCAAGTGATTTATTAGCAAAAACTGAAATAAACAATGGTTTTTACATTTTTCCTAGCAAATTTAAGTGAAAATCTGCCGATTAACGTTTTCAGATGTTTTATTTTGTGGTATAATCAATTTTATTCAATTATTTTACTTCAAGGAGCTACTAATAGCACCACTATTGGTACATTTACCCTAATGAACGTTTTGATCATTTATCATTTAGTTTGAAAAATTGAAAAAGAATTCAGCTTACATTTGCGACTTGGGCACAGGTTGGTACAGAGGGCAAGTAGGTTTTTGTGCGTTTTCGAGTCGGTCATATACAACTGATTTGTTTGTTATAAAACACTGCTTATGCCGGGGCCCGTTGCGTAGTGGCTACACGTTCACTTCATAAGTGGATGGTCATGGGTTCGATCCCAGCCCCGGCACTTGCAATTTTTCTTCAGTTGCTCTTCCCCTCGAGAGTGACTGGCCCCTGATCCTCTTCTGAGCATATGCTCTATCGGACCCAGAAACATGGATATCGGCTAACGGCAACTCATAATGGACCCTCATCGAACTGAGAAAGGAGCAAGAGCCACACATTAACATCTTCGTGCTTATCATTCTACCAAGGACAGGGTAGAAAAGTGACAGCGCTGCAAAAAGACAACCAGTTCGATATAGTAGAATAAGAATCGAATACATTTAGGCGTTGTAGAAAGTGTAAGTGTAGCTGCCAATTGGAATCGCTCACGCAGTGCCCTAGTGGACAAAAGAGCTGTAAATTAGGTTAATTGGTTGAGGAATAAAAAAAATCACTCCTTATCAGAACCCAAAAATATAATTTAGAAGTGATTATACAGAGGAGAGACAAAATGGTTGGTTTAGGTAAAAAGTATAAGATTTTCAAAAAATTCCAAGAAATGTTCCTGTAGCTGTATTTTGAGATGCAACAGCAAATTCTTAAATTTAGATTCTAAGTTTATTAATAAATTAAAATTAACATGAATGAATTATTATTGTATTATACAGGTAGTTAGATCCTCAAGGCTAATCCTTTGTGGGGTGATCAAGGATCAAATTTGGTGAAAAAATTGTTGTATGTATATGGTTAAATCTCAAACAATACGGAATTATTAAAGTTTTAATTTTTTAACCACGCTCGTTCGAAATTGACTAAAAATAATTCATTCATTTTTTGTTTCAAGATCCATCTCGGCCAGAACTAAACCGAGATCTATCACTTTTACCAAAGTATGAAATGTAATAAGGACCGAGGTTTTTCCTTTAATTACTAAAATAGGCTGTTCCATAGTTGGAAGCAGTTAGGACTAGGGTTCGATTTGGTAGATCTTTCGCCGCAACGCAACCCAAAAAGGTGATCTACCCACGCTACGGGCTCCGTTAAAGATCGTGTAACTAGTGGACGATCCCTGCCCAGCACTGGTGAGACCCCCCTCCTTCAACTGCCTCAGGGTTGGCGTACGCACTTGACTATCGCGGCCAAGGAAACACTTAAACACTTTACGTTTAACACAAACCCATTTTATTTTAACTTTCACTCTACATACAGGTACCTTTATTGACTACTTTCTTCCCACTTTCTTACTGTCTATCTCCTACCTCTTTTTTGCTAATTCTTCACTCTAAGCGGGGCCCCTTTCTTCTTGCTCCGCTACTACACTTTCTCCTTCGTCCTTCCTTCGGTGTCCTCCTTTGCTGTCGTTGGGTTGGACGGCCGTTCGATGCAGTCTGAGTCGCGACTTTTGGCGTGACGCGTGAACTCTAGGACTCTTTCAAAATGGCCGCCTCTATCGTCTAACTAGAAGGCGGCTAACTGGCCAACGGCGGTCTATCCGGTTAACGGAGTGGCTTACTTGACGGTTGGGCCAAACTCCGGACCTTGATTGGTTCGCACAGCGTCAAGGCATACTTTCGGCAATTCTCCGGCCAGGTAGGCTATTTTAACTATAGCACAGGTAAGTACTAGCTTTTAGCTTAAGCCCAGGGGTCCTGGAGGGGGTTTTTTTTGGCGGTTAATGTTAGGTCGGTCGGGAATTAATGCGCTATGTTGTGAATTACCTGGATGCTATCACCACTTCTTTACTTCCACTATTCACTCTTTGCAGACCAAAGTCTTAATTTTGCTGGCTTTGTAAATTCACTTTTAGCTTTCTGTTTGCTAGCTCACGTCTTGCTTTCACAACTGTTGCAAGGTAATTGCTGGATTCTTAATGGTGGTTCATGATCCAGGCCTTCGACCGTCCTGTAATCCGCCCATCCAATTTCACCCCATCATGGCCCCCTTTACACCACCCACAATGGCCGCCCAACATATCCTTCTGCGACGCCTGGTGGTAAGTAGCGGAACTAATTGCTGCGTTACCTCACAGTGGATGTTGGGTAGTGTCCATGTTTAGATATTTAAGGACTTCCTTGGTTTGACATAAAAATACAACGAAACACAAAATCACGAAAATCTCACAAATCTTGGACACTTCAACACACCACTGGTTACAATCGAGTATGTTTTAAACCCCCTCAACCATTCATCCATCAGCATGGGTCGCCTGACACCTTGGATTGTAGTTACCTGTTTGGCGGACTTTTACCCCCGGAACAGGTGGTCCGTAGTGCTATTCTAAGTCGACAGCTACACGAGGTTACTCCAAGTTAAGAACCCACGACTACTAATTCCCTAGACGGGAGCATCTAATCCTTCAAGCTTCGGAGTCACAAGACTATCCACATTCCCTGTGGGCGTAAGACTGCACTCGATTCCAGGATTTCTTTAGATATTCTTTACGAAATTCTTTCCGGAATCCCCCACAACAATCGCTTAGGGATTCGCAAGGAACTTCTACAATTTTTTCCCCAAAAAATCTAACAAGATTTTTTTTAATTACTCCAGAAATTTCTCCATAAAATCTCCCAACGATTTTTTTTTAGAAATCTCTTTAGTGGTTCCCTCGTATGTTCTTTAGGAAATTCTAACATGAGCCCTTCAGATACTCCTCGATTTAAAACTATTTTGAAAGCATTTTACAAAGATACCTTTATAAACCCTTCCATGGATTCCTTTAAAAACTCTATCTGAGTTTTCACCAGAAAATCTTCTAGACGTTCCTTTAGAAAATTCACTATGGATTCGTTCAAAAATTTATCTAGGATTTTCTTCAAAAAAAAAAATCTTTCAAGGATTCTTCCAGAAATTCGTTTAGAGTTTTCTCCAGAAATTTTACTAGGAGCTCCTTTAAACAAAACTTAAGGTATTCTTTTAGATAATCGTTCATTTCTTGTTTTAAAATTTCATCCTTGAATTTCTTTGGAAACCACTCCAAAATTTCCTTCAGAAATTCATTCAGATTCCTCTAAAATTTTCTTCAAGAACTCCTTGAAAAACTTCTGAAGATCTCTCTACTAATTTCTTCATAGATTTCATTAAGAAGCTTCCACAGAGGTTCTTCCGGAAGTTCCTCCATAAATTAGAATGCCAAATATCTTCCGAAAAAAAAAAACATTTTCTCATCGGTTTTTTTTAGAAGTTTCTCCAAAGCTTCTTCCAGACACGAAATTCCTCTAGAAAACTTCTCCTCCAGATATGTGTCCCGATGAAGTAGTTGTAGGACAAAAGGTCGAAAATCAAAAGATCGACGATCAAAAGTTCGAAAGGACAAAAGGTTGAAATTAAAAAAAAAACTAGACCAAAAGATCAAAAGGACAGAAGGCCGAAAGGTCAAAGTAACGAGAGGTTTGCGTGATTTTGTGTAAATCTTGGATATATAAATATAGCAGCTAGTATGCGTGTTAAGTTGTAAGAATTGACTAGCTCAGGGCTCCAACCTCAGGGTTGCCACCTACTTGCTACGAGTGGACATCAAGTATACCAAGAGACTGAGGAACAGGGGCGAAACAACACAAGACATCCAAGGACCTCTTCCCGTTAAAAAGAATGGCACAAACACAATAAATTTAGCTTATACATGTATTTCTTTTGACTTACAATCGTTTAAGGGGGGAATAATCGTTGCGGCCGTTCTGTTCTTGGTGGGTCCCATGGTGATGCATGCTGGCTATGGAGAGAGAGGTGGGTCGTGTTGGCTGGCTTTGTGGTGGAGCTGGCTACTTCGCTTGGTGACACGGTCGTAGGCTATTGAAGGCGGAGGTGGTACACAGTAGATCTCCAACGGGTACTTCTGGGGTTATGCTGGGACTCGACGTTCCCGGGCTCGCTCACGGCGCAGAGGCTCATCGGATATTGGGTTCTAGCTGGCTAGACCCTCACCTCAAAGACTACGGCCGGTGCAGCTCGTGGCATGTGGGCTGGCAGTGGCGTGACGCCCAGGGACCACCAGCCCGGAACTCGCCGAATCGTTCCTATCGTCCGATTGGGGAAGTTCTTGGTGTGGTCTTGTTGGCGCTAGAGGGTTTATCCGACGTTCCGCTTGCTCGCTCACGGCGACGTGACGCATTGGATCTTGGGTCTAGCAAGCTAAACCCTCACCTCAAAGACTTTGGTCACTTCTGTCCGTGGCCGTGTGGCGGTGCAATGGCGAGACGCACGAACAACCACCAGCAAGGGACTCGCCAGAATCCAGAATAACGGTCGCTTTCCTGCCCGGCGACCTGGGATGGTTTTCCGGTTAAGGGAGTCGCAATGGTCCGATTCAGCCCGTCCACGTGCACGAAGAGGATTCTCCGGGATTCGCTGAGCCGTATCCGATCGAAACGGGCTGGTCCAATCTTCCAGTTCGGTCTTGGTAACCAGGATAGCGCTGCTGAGTCCACGCGCCCGGAGGAGGCCCTCTAAGAACCTGTTCCCTTCGGACACTAGGGGCCTTGCTGATGACTTCGGCGTATCGGGAAAACTCCTCCGATTCTGACGTGAACCGTATCACGAACACTTTTTTTGATCGTTTTCAACTTTGAGTCACTCCCGTCGTTTCGTGAACCGTCCTTTGAAAAATGCGTCCGCTCGGTTCTAAGGTCGTCACTACTCTCCCTCCTTTCTTCAATATCAGCTCACATCACTCCTTCTCCTCTCTCCCTTCCTCCTCTCCATCCCTCTCTCCTTCTTTGCTTCTTCCGGGACTCAGTGATGACAACCGTCCCGACTAATAGTTCACGTAACGTCGAGGGGTTAGTGTTGAGGTCAGATTTTTATAGCAGTTTATATACACGTAGATATCTTATGCGTCTGTTTTATATACTTATCGAATTTAAACTAATTTAGACCAGTAATTGTTTAGAAGATTTCTGTTTTATGTTTTATGTTAGGATAGTTTAACAATCTGTAATTGTACCATAATTAAATCTTTTGTACCTATTTTAATTTAACAATCCATTGTCCTTGTCAAGACCTACGCTTCTCAAGAAATGTGGAAGATCTATGTACCTATTCCTATCCCTACAAAATCTTGAACACCCTGCCTTGAGCAACCCACTTGTTCCTAAGCCTTTGGTAACAAAGTGCAGGTTTTACCATCTAAACTCCCGACTGCCGGAAAGTAATTTAGGATCGGGTTCCACCACCCTATAAGAAAATCGCCATCATCCACCCATCGAAGTACCAAAACCCACCGCCAGATGGATGATTATATTTTTGGGTTTCGTAGCCATGAGGGGTGGCGTAATGAAGTCATTAACCTTCTTAAGTCGCGTGGCTAGCCAGTACCAGCACCACGCTTATGCTCAGTACAAAAAGCTACATTTTTTCGATGTGTTGTACAATAAACATAATACAACAGCGCGATCTCTCGAGGGTTAAGGAATACACAAATGGGATAAGGGTGTAATGGATCATTTGAAGTCAGAAGGTATCGTCCCGGGTGGTTAAGGGTTTAACATTGTTTTGCTTGGATTTTTGCGCTGAAATAACTATTAAAACCATGAAGGAATACATTGAAAATTATCTGGAGGATTAATATCTGAAAGTACTGCTGGAACACGTTCTGGAAAAAATGCATGGACACATTTTCGAAGACATCCCTGCCCCAATCTTTTGAGTAGATCTTGAAATACTGAAGAAGTTTCTGATGATAATTTCGAAAGAATCACTGTGAAAATTCAGAAACAATTACTAAAGGAATACATACATAATTTACAAGACTACTAAATAAATTCATAGCAAAATTTCAGAAGAACAGGAAAATCTGAAAAAAAAATGCAAATTCTTGTAATTCCGAATTTTCTGAAAAAAAAAACCGTGGAAAACACCTTCAAAAACCCACGAAACAGAACCATTCCATTCTCTTGAGATGTATCTTAAAACAAGTCTTCATTGGCGTATCTAGGATTTTTTCCTAGGGGGTGCCTAGGGGGTGCCAGTTTCAGAAGCTTCCAGTTTGCTTTTTTTTGTTAAAGGAATACCGATCTACCCTCAATTTTCTAGTTTAATAATATACTGCGGCGCGGGAAGAACTAACAAGTTTGCTTGGCGTTTTTTTAATTCCATTAACAAATCATTCGGAATTTTAGTCTCTCAAACATTTTCAATTACGTCAGCAGTTTTTTTTTTGGTAATTAATTCGACAATGACTTTAACAACTTCCTCGTGAATTATTTTGCAAATATCTTCGGAAATTCCATCTATTTTTTTTCGAGAATTTCGTCGGAACTTTTTTAATGTACTTACCTTACCGGTCAGGCTAAGGCCGGGGTGGCCTCTGCTGTACATAGTAGCCGCCTCCATTCCACTCGGTCCATGGCTGTTTGCCTCCAGTTCCGCACTCTGCGTAGGGTCCGCAGATCGTCCTCCACTTGGTCGACCCACCTAGCTCGCTGCGCACCACGTCTTCTTGTACCGGTCGGATGACTCTCGAGAACCATTTTAGTCGGGTTGCTATCCGACATCCTGATGACGTGACCCGCCCACCGTAGCCTCCCGATTTTCGCGGTATGGACGATGGTTGGTTCTCTCAGCAGCTGATGCAGCTCGTAATTCATTCGCCTTCTCCAAGTCCCGTCTTCCATCTGCACTCCGCCGTAGATGGTACGCAACACCTTCCGTTCGAAAACTCCAAGGGCGCGTTGGTCCTCTGCACGTAGGGTCCATGTTTCGTGCCCATAGAGGACGACCGGTCTAATCAACGTTTTGTAGATGGTTAACTTCGTGTTACGGCGAACTTTATTCGATCGTAGAGTTCTGCGGAGTCCAAAGTAGGCACGATTTCCTGCCACAATGCGCCTCTGAATTTCTCTGCTGGTGTCGTTATCGTCGGTCACCAGTGAGCCCAAGTACACGAATTCTTCAACCGCCTCGATTTCATCACCGTCGATATGAATTCGGGGTGGCGGGCGCGGTGATTCCTCCCTGGAGCCCTTTGCCATCATGTACTTTGTCTTCGACACATTAATGACTAATCCGATTCGCCTGGCTTCACTCTTTAGTCGGATGTACGTTTCCGCCATCGTCTCAAATTTACGAGCAATAATATCAATATCATCGGCGAAACCAAGCAGCTGAACGGACTTCGTGAGAATCGTCCCACTCGTGCTATTCAGTTTTACTTCGGTATTTTCTTCAAGATTTCTTCAGTAATTATTTAAGGAATTCATATAGCCGATTCTTTCAGAAAACATTCGGCAATTCCAATGTTACTTATTTCGAGTTTTTTTGGAATTTCATTGACGATTCCTTTGAAAAAAAAAATCTTTCAGTCCATACAACTGTTATTTCCAGTAAATTTTTGTTTGCGCTTAATCTATTGCAAATCTAGCAGAATTTTTAGGTCGTTCTCACCAAAAAAAAACTACCATTGAGTTTTTCTTATTCCTATTCCCCAAATAAAATATTGTATTCCAGAAATTACTTCATCAATTTCACCAAGCATTTCTTTAGATTTTTTTTGCTAGGTTGCCATCAGAAAATCTTTCAATCTTCCAAAAATTATTTCAGAAATTTTCTCAAGGGATTTCTTTGGAAAATTCTTTAAGAATTACTTTAAAAAATTCTCAGAAACTCATTTAGGGATCCTTAAAAAAATAAAAAAAATAAATTCTTCTCCAGCTTTTCTTGAAATTTCGGAGTTCCTAAATTCTATCAGAAATTCTTCCAGGGAGTCTTTCAGGCAGTTATCTAGGAGTTTATTTAGTAATTAGGCATAGGAATTGTCCCGATATCTTTCAAAGATTTTTATTGAATAATCTTCCACAATTTCTTCAGAGTTCCAAAGTTTTCTTTGGAATTCTTATGGATATTCCTGCAAAAGTATCTTTTAGGATTAGGTACCGTAATCCGGGGTAACATTGATCAGAATTTTCGATCTTTCTTCAATAATTCTCTTGTTAAAGCAAACCTCACATGTTTTATATTTTCAAAACAAGTACTGGCCCTCTGAGTATGTGTTAAGCTACTCGAAAAAGTATTGTAAAACTTTAAAAACATGTTTAAATAGGTTTTTTAATCTAATTTTTGATTTTGTTGATTTGGGGTAACATTGATCATATCAGTGATCAATGTTCGTTTGTATTGAAAATACCCTTACTTGCTAAATTCGGGGTCGCTGATTTCGAATATGTTGTCCAAATTCTTACAAATTATGTACTTTTTAAATTATTTTAGGAATTAAATTCTCTAAACCACGAATAACGCCTAAAAATAGGCAATGGCTTAAGGAATTGATAGCCGACTTTTAACAAATCGTATATTTTACTGAAAAAGAGCATTTTCATAAAAGTTTCGTTTATTAAATCCAAATCTAGGATATCATATTGAAGTAATACAGTGATTTCAAACCTCATATTGTATCTAGTATTCACGCCAACCATGAATGTTTGACAATGTATCTCATTAGGTTACGAAACACAATTATGGAAAAATCGATTTATTTCAATGTTTATGAAATTCAATTTTCATGAATTGCATGTCATTTAATAGCTAAACGATAGCAGGTTACGATATACCATTCGATAGCAAAAACTAATTCAATGCAAAATGCTTGTTTGAACATTTCATGAGGTCGGTCAAGCCGATCAATGTTACCCCGCTGATCAATGATACCCCGGTTTACGGTACCTAGAAACTCTTCATTTTTGCAGTAATTCCTCCATAAATTCCTATGGAACACCCTGCAAAGATTCCGTAAGAAATCCAAAGAATTCCGTCAGAAATTCTTCCAGGGTTTTTTTAGAAAATCTTCTACAGCGTTCTTTACGAATTCCACTAAAGTTTCCTTCTGAAAGTCAGCTATAGATTTAAAAAAAAAACAAGAAATCTATCACATCGCTTAGAAAGTCTTCCATTCCGAAATTCTTCCATGCTTACTAAGCATTTTTCCACATATTTCTGCTAGAATTCCGCTAATTTCCTAATAAACTCTACCAGAAAACCGTAAATTTTAAATTCATTCAGAATATTCTCCAGATATTCCGTTACAAAATCTGCCTTTGATTCCATCCAAAATGTCTCTAATGGTTTCTTTTGAAAACTCTTCATGAATTCCTTCGAAACTTCCTCCAGGGATTTCTTCATAAAAACACAGAGAACAGACGTCCAAGCTAAAGCAGTGCGGTTGTGTAAAGCATTGAAACGGTTGTTTTAAAATAACTGGGAAAGTGACCATTACGCGGCGCTGTCACATTTCGAATAGGGGTACAACCCAGGTAACCACTAAGCACTGTTGTAAGCGTTGAAATAGCCGTCAAACAGCTTTTAATTGAAAATAAGCTCTATGCTAGTTTTTCAAATGCTTCTAAACACTATACACCGAAAGTCTTGAAATAGGCCGTATATAGGTACATAAGGCTATGTTGTAGTGCCTGTAAACTTTGTGCCTATAGGCCGAATATGAGGGCTGTCAATGCCGTTTGAATGCTTGTCGTACATGACGTTTGTATCGATAATCAAACAACCAAAACAAGAACCGATGAACGACGAAAAAACAGCAAGAATTGGCATTGGATTATGGAAGACTCGATATATTTCCCGGTGAACAAAAAATGTTTACAATTGTTGTCCTTTCTGTAAGTTTTTCGTATAAACGAATCTTAGCATAGTTTCATTCTATTTTGAAACGGTACGGAACAGCATTGTGAGGCCACATACCTCCGGACCTTTCCTGCTTGTTTCTTTTACAATTTTATCTCAGTTTCTGAGTTTTTCTCTCGGTTTTTCTCACCTGCATTTTGACCCCCCAACATCGTAAATTCATCCTAGTCCATTGTTTTAGAACCTTAGTTGAATCTTAATTTCTGATGATACACTTCTGCTCACAGAAAAAAATGATGCTGCTTCACGTTATCGATTTAAATATGGGTTTGAGCATATTGAATTTATGATGCACAGATGGAGTAGGCGGGAACATGACGGACATCTGCTTGAGAAGAGAAACCCGAGGGACTTCAGTTGAAATCTGGATCAGGCAGCAAAAAAAAAATCAACGCTGATGGAAGTCAAAGAAGCGAGGGAAGAATAGAAGAGATAAACAAATCTTTTTTTATATTTTTCCTTCGTTCCACTTTTGACAATTCTATCACCAGAGACTCGGTACGAACGGTTGGAATTAGCCGCTTATCAGCCGAATATTTCGCCAAAAGTGGCTTTTCAGCAGCCCTATTAAAATATGTAGTTCCTAATAGCTCTGTTAACCATGTTCTTTATACG
The DNA here is from genome assembly GCF_035046485.1 of Aedes albopictus. NCBI lineage: Eukaryota > Metazoa > Arthropoda > Insecta > Diptera > Culicidae > Aedes > Aedes albopictus. The sequence continues at coordinate 93,840,086 of NC_085136.1, forward strand.
CATATAGAGCCGACTTGGTACCATTTTTTACTGCCTAGCGGTTACTTGGGAAATTTGCCGTTGCTTTGCTTTTGGCGCTAGTATTGCCACGTGTGCAGCCCAGTATAGTTCCACCGAGGAAATGTGTTGGTTTTACTAGGAAAACAATAATTGTATTGTTGCTCAACTCATTTTTAATTGAAACTGGTGAAACTAATTATCAATGGGTTGCTCAAAATTTATTGATGAATTAGTGAAATAATCATGAACATCTTGTTATTTGAGCAAATACAGCACAGTCTCTGAGTAGGAAAAATTAAAGGTGCGCTAGTGAAATCCATGTGCCAAATCCATGCGCTAGTGAAATCCATGGGATCACGCTACGGCTCTGTTACTGCTTTGGGAACTTTTTAGGTAATGCTTTAAAATCTTTTTCGGCAAATTCCTTATAGATATCCCTCAGGAATTTCTTTGAAAAAATCTTCGGTAATTATTTCAGAATTATTTCGAACATCCCTTCAGAATTTGCTTGAAAATTGCTTCGGCAATTCCTTTTGGAACTCATTCTAAAATTCCATCAGAAATTCCTTTGATAATTTTGCTAATAATTCCTTTAAGAATTTCGCCGGCATGGTATTTGGAAAATTGTTCGGTAATTTCTTAGAAAATTACTCAAGCAATTCTTTGGAATTTTTTTTCAAAATTTTTTTGGCATATTTTCCGATTTTCTGAAAACCCCTTTGAGAAAAAAATGTTTTTATTACTTGTAACAAGTTTCATGGAAATTTTCTTCGGAAAGCTTCCATAATTTCTTCAAGGATGCCTTTAATAGTTCTTCTAAGAGTTCTTGATATATTCCCAAAAAAAAATCTGGATAAATTGCCATCAAAATTACCTAAGAAGTTTCTAAAACAGTTGCCAATTGTTTGGAAACTTCTTATTTAATTCTGATGGAAATGTATCCTGCAATTTCTTTGGGAATTTTTCAGGATTTTTTTGGATTTATTATGGTTTTTTTTTATTGAGAATCTTTTTGAGTTTTTCTTTGCAAATTGATTCGGCAACACCATTCCGCAACATCACAATTCCGTTGTAAATTATGAATTTTTGAATTTCCGAAGGAACTATCAGGGAATTTGCAAAGGAATGGCCGAAGAGATTCGCAAAGAAATAGCCGAAAAATCCCCAAATAATATACAAAAGAAATTGTGAAATGAGTTCCCATGGAATTATAAAAATAATTGTTTGCGAAACTTCCAAATACTGCCAAGGGAATTTTCAGAGGAATTACCGAAAAAGCTTCCAATGAAATTGCCGAAGATCTGAAAGGCATTACTGTAAGATTTTGCACATAAATAACAAAAGGAATTCTCAAAGAAAGTGCTGAACACCGAAGTAATTCACAAAGGAATCGCCGAAAAAATTATCGATGATGCAGCCAAAGGAATACCCCAAGAAATTTCCGAATTAATTAAAAAAGACAATGCAGAAAAAAATTATAGACATATTGCCGAGGCAATTTTTGGAAGCAATAATTATAAATACACTGAAATCATAAATAACTACAAAAGAAATTGCCATCGAATTGCCAAAGAAGTTTGCAAAGAAACTGAAAAAGGAATTGTGGAAGGAAATTTAGATGAGTTGCCATTGAAATTTCAGAAGAAATTTCCAATGAAATTGCTGATCAAAAAACCAAGCTCGTCGCATACAGCGCGAGCGTGGTGCAGTTTTAGGGTCAATGGTTAAATTAAAATTAATCACCCGAACCACTGCCAGAACCGAAAAACTGATACACATTTCATATAGCATCTTAGGATAATCCTATTTGAAGGGTCTTGAACAAATTAATCAGAAAACCATATTTTTAGTGCTTAAATTATAGAATATAAGTCCAAAACGCTAATACGCAAAATTATCAATGAAGTCATTGCGTTTGTAGCTTTAGTTTTGTTTAAATGCGCCATCAATAAATATTGGAAGTATCGTGTGAAGTTTTAATTTCAATATCAACGAATATCAAGGCTAATATCAAGGCAAAATTCTAGGGGGTGCCAAATTCATTCTAGGGGGTGCCAGGCACCCCTGGAACCCCCCCTAGCTACGCCAATGCAAGTCTTGTAGAAATACTCTAATTAAAGCCCTAAACGATATTTGAAAAAAAAAAAAATCCTGGAGCACTTCACGAAGGAATTCCTAGAGGTATCGTTAGAGAAATTTCAGAGAAAATGAATAGATGAATACACAGCGAATATCCTGCAAGAATCTTTTTATAAATTTCTGGCGAATCTCTGCAAAAACTTCTAAAAATCCCTCAAGCATTACCGTAAAAATCCTAAGAAGAATCACCGTTATATTTCTGAAGGAATTGTTGGAGGAATTTCTTTTTGTTTCTTCAATCACTGAACTTAATTTACAGCTCTTTTGTCCACTGCGTGAGTGATTCCCATTGGCAGCTATACTTACACTTCGTAAAGCGCATAGATGTATTCTATTATAATTCTATTCTATCGAACTGGTTGCCTTTGCGCTGCTGTCACTTTTTTTATACCCTGTTCATGGTAGACTGATGAGCACGAGAATGTTACTATATGGTCTTGTTCCCTTTCCAGTCCGATTGAGGGCAATTATGAGTTGCTGTTAGCCGAAATCCAAGTTTCCGAGTAGAACAAATCCAGTTAACATCTAGATCCAGTAATAACTTTAACTTTCCATTGAATTTGATTTTCATTGAACATGAAATAAAACAATTGTATTGGATCTCTGGAACTCATATGTTGAACGCATCCTTAAGCTGGTTCATCCTTATGTAGACATGATTATCGCTCATTGAACCCCCTGGAAACCTCTAAAATCCACTTAAACACACTGAAACCATCCCCTAAAACCCTCTGGAACACCTCTGAAACTACTCTGAATGTCCCTAAAAGTCCTTAAAAACCCCTGTAACGCTCTTCAAACTCCCTGAAACCTGCTGGGATGCCCTGGAACGTCCATGGAACCACATGGTAGTCTCCCAAAACACATTGAATCCCACTGGAATACCCCTGTGATCCCCTGAAACCCCTTAAACATATCTGAAACTTTTTGAAACGTCCCTGAAACTCCTTAGGAACCGATATAAACTAGTTCCGCGTTAAAAATCTCGTTAATAAAGACAAAAAACTACTTAGGAATCCCAAAATTGCCCCTAAAAACTCCTCATATCCGAAGAAACACCCTGAAAATGCCTGAAACTCCATGGAACTCCCCTGAAACCCCTGCAACACCTCTGGAACGCCCCTGGGACCCCTCGAAACTCCCTAGAACACCCCAAAACTTCCTGGAACGCCCCTGAAACCATTTGAAAACCTCATGAAGATGCCTGGCACGCTCTAGAACGTCTCCATAACACCCCCCTCCCCCTCATAAAACCCACTGGGACATCCTTGAACGTCAGTGGTACTCCTTGGAAGCCCTGGAATGCACCTCGGTTTCCTGAAAGCCCGTGAACACCCCTGAAAACCCTTGAAACACCTGAAACTTCTCGGAATGCCTCTGATACCTCTTGACAATCTCTGAAACGTCCCGAAAAGCCCATAGAACGCTCCTGGATCTACCTGGAATACCCATGAGACGCTTCTTAAGCTCCCTGGAACCCCTTGGAACGCCCATAAACCTTAGAAACCCCTCGAACGTTCCTCAAGCCTCCTGAAACCCGAATGGAGCACCCGATGGTAATTTAGTTGTCATAAGGTATTTCAAATCTTATCGATCTATATCATCTTCCCCTCAACCACAAATATAAGCATCTCTGCTGTACATATGTACGACGAGCGAAAGCTTTTTTCTTTGTCTGTATTAACGAGATTTTTAACCCTAGGCTAGTTCATCTCGGGACCCACGCTTTACTTCCCTTCCGAAGGAAGAACTCACATTTTGTGAGTATGTTGGGAGTGGGATTCGATCCCAGGTCCTCGGCGTGATAGTCAAGTGTTCTAACCACCACACCAGGTCCGCTCCGCGATTTATTTATTGTTTGAAACTACTTTATGACAACTTAATTGCCGTGTCATTAATTGGCTCGGTAGCTTAGTAGCTCTAGTAACTATGGTGTGGTTTTGATATTTGTGGCCGGATTGTCAGCAAAGCTTAAGGCTTCTTTCGTTACTGCAATTTTTTTAAATAAATTAAAAAAAAAAAACTGTGCAGTTTTCGTGTCATCAGCGGTACAAGCTTTTCAATATCTGTTTTTAAATAGATAATGTGATCTACTTAAGGTCCCCAAATTAATAACATAAACCGTTTTGAGGCATGAGACGTTTGAGAGGTGTTTTAGGAGGCTTCGGAGGTTCTCGGGCCATTTTCAGAGCCGGCCCAAAGCGTTTCATGGCGGCTCAGGCCATTTCAAGAGGTTTCAGAGGGATTTTTGGGGACTTAATAGGCTTTAGGATGTGAGTTTCATAAAGATTTCATGGGATCATCAGAGACGTTTCATGGCATTTTGGGTGATTTAAGAGAGGTTTTATGGGGCTTCAGAGACTCTCAGGTAAGTTTCACGGAGATTTCAAGGGGATTTCAGAGACGTTTCAAAGCGATGCAAGGCGTTTCAAGTTCAAGGCGTTTAGATGCGTCTCAAGGCGCTTCAAAAGGTTTCAGAGGTCTTAAGAGGCTTCAAAGACTCGCAGGTGAACTACACGGAGATTTAATAGGAGTTTCAGATGTGTTTGAAGGCATTCCATGGTGTATTAGGGCTTTCAGGAGTTTTCAGAAGGATTTCAGGGGCCCTCTTTTGAATTTCTTGAAGTTTCCTAAGAATTTAAATGGCGTTAAGGCATTTAAATGCGTTTCAGGGCGTTTTAGGAGGTTACAGACGGGTTTTAAGAGAGGCGTTTCAAAACGTTTCAAAGCGTTTCAATGCATTTCAGGGCGTTTCTGGGGGTATCAGAAAGGTTTTAGTGGGACTTTAGAGGCTCTCATGTGAATTTCACGGAGATTTTATGGAGGTTAAGAGGCGTTTCGTAGCGTTTCAAAGTCTTTTAAGGCGTTTGCATGCGTTTCAGGACGTTTAATGAGGTTTCTGAGTGGTTTAAGTGGGCTTCAGAGGCTCGCAGGTGAATTTGTTTGTGATTTCATGGCGGCTTCAGAGGCTCTTCAAAGGGTTTCAATGCGTTCCAGGGCGTTTCAGGAGGTTTAAAGTGTCTCAAGTGTTTTTCACGAAAATTTCATGGGGGTTCCAGAAGCGTTTCAATACATTAGTAGATCAGATGGCCTGAACTCCTGGAATTCTCGAATACTCACATACAATAATAGAACTTAAGGTTCGATTAAACACAGTCTGAGTCTATATGAGTATGAGCCTCATCCATAATGCCCTTAGATACAACTAGTAGATCTCGTTGATCCGATGACCTATACTCAAGAGCTTTATTGTAGTTTTTCAAACAAATAATGAATTCTCCACTTGACGTGCGGTCAGTTACGCGAGGATATGCAATAAACACCAGAGTGTTCTTGGATACTTCTATACAATCATAGAACTTTAGACTTGATAAAACATAGGCGGCCTAAGGCTGTGTGAGTATGAACCTCATTCATCTTGCCCTTAGAAACAACTTGTAGCTCTTGTAGATTCGATGATTTTTATTCATGGGAGTTCTTGGAGACGCTGGGGAATCATTGAACTCACCACTGATTACGCTTGTAGGTCAGATGACACAAATTCCAGAAAGTTTTTGGATACTTCTATACAATCATAAAACCTAAGACTTGATAGAACATAGATGCCAGAGGCTGTATGAGTATGAACCTCATGCATATTGCTCTTTGATACAACGTGTAGCTCTCGTACATTCGATGACTTTTACTCAAGGGAGTTCTTGGAGACCTTTAAATAATCATTGAACTAATCACTTAATAGATCATAGCTACATGAGGCTGTGCAAGCACAAAGTTCATTCATAATGGAGAAATAGATCACTGATTAAGCTTGTAGATCAAATGGACTAAATTACAGGAAGTTCTTGAATACTTCTGTACAATCATAAAATCTAAAACTTGTTAGTACATAGATGCTAGAGGATGTGTGAGTATGTAACTTTCCAGCCGACACACGATCGCATATGAAGTTAAATAGGATGCTAAAGGGCTAAAATATAAACAACTCATAGAAAATTCATCATTTTCCATACCAAAATCAGAAATTTCCAATAAAGAAGTAAGGGTGGGAGCAATAATAAACTATAAAATTTCCATAAACAAATCAAAAAGTGCATAAATAAATCAAAATTTCCCATAAATAATTGATTTTCGAGCAATAAAAAATGTCGGAATTTCCCCAAATAATTCAAAAATTTCAATAAATAACTACAGTAAAACCTCCATGAGTCGATATTGAAGGGACCATCGACTCAAGGAAATATCGAGTAGTGGAACAAAAATCCTTTGGGAAGCTTTTTGAGGGGACCATCATAGTAACCCAGAAATTATTTTCCAGTATGGAAAAATTTACCTCCATGAGTCGATATCGAGTCAAGGAACATCGACTCATGGAGGTTCGACTGTACATTTTTTTCCAACAGAAAAGTTTAAATTTTCCATAAATAAATCTGATTTTTCCATAAATAATTCAAAAATTCCCAATTGAAAAACATCAAAAAAACAACTGAAAATTTAGCAATATATACGAAACAATGTGTAAAGTAAAAGTTTCGGCCGAGCCATGCGGCGAAGCCGCAAAGAGGATTGAGGAACTGAGGCGGCAGAAGGCCGCCGAAGTTTCCGAAATCCGACGCGCCGTAACTGCGTCGATTCGGATCTAGGCAATCCACAGATCCAAGAATTTGCCCGGTAGAATGCGAACAGAGATGTTATCCCTTTTTAAAGTCCGACGAGCGTTAGCGAGTTCGGACAGCAAGCGATTGTCTGTTTAATTGCACACATAGTTTCAGTCTTTCTAGCATAATAGTTCTGTGATGTAGTATGTTCGAATTTTTTTGTTGGAAAAATGTAGTTTTTTATTGCAATTGTTGATTTATTTGTGGAAATTCTGGCATTTTTTATTGCTCGAAAATCAATTATTTATGGGAAGTTTTGATTTATTTATGCACTTTTTGATTTGTTTATGGAAATTTCATAGTTTATTATTGCTCCCACCCTTACTTCTTTATTGGCAATTTTCGAATTATTTATGGAAACTTTTGAATTTATTATGGGGCGTTTAATTGGCTGCCATGCTAAAGTGGAGGCGATATGCGTACTCTTTATACGCGGTTAAATGGAAGCATATACGTATATGGCAGGGTGGCCAGTGAATTTCAGATTTTGATTTCCCGGTTTTCTCCCGGTTTTTTTCCCGAAATTTTCATTTTTTCCCGGTTTTACTTGCTTGTTTACTTGTGTTGAATAATCAGTTCAGGAGCTGTTCCAGGATAAATTTCAGAACTAACATATGTTTGAATTTTCAATTAAACTCCTGGGTGAACTACAAGAGATTCTTTTGGGTAAAATTCAGAAATAATCTCTTAAGAATTTTAATTCCTGATGACATTTTTTTTTGCAATGCCAATGAAACATAGGTTTCTGTAAAAACTGTACATGTACATTTTTGCAACTGTAAAGTACTTTCACATTTCTTCTCATTTTTAGTTTGAACGTCAAAACATCATTTCCACTAGAATTGATACAGTATGCCTGATACTTGTGTTAAAATTTTGAAGATGTTTCATATCAACTTAATTTAAACAACATGTTCAGATTCAGCCATTTTTGGCACACAGGCTTCTTTGAAAAATATTCAAACTTTTGATGGAAAGCAATTATATAACAGAAATGCTTGCATGAATCGCCCAAGAAACCGTTTTTCTTACGCAGTACGCAGTTGCAAAGGAATGACAATTCAAATGGCTGTCACTGTGGAATTTTTATTCCAGGAATTGGTCTAAAACTTTCTTGAGCGATTCCTTTTGAACACGAAACTGGCCTTTGCTGAATTCCTTTGAGCAATCGTTAATTACTTTTAACAATTTAACATTTTTTTTTCAGAAAGCCTATAGGCTTTATTGTTTTGTGTTCGTCTCTCATGTTCCATATAATAACATTATTTGTTTTAGTAACACTTGCCAAAAAAAACTGCTTAGAATTACGTTTGGCCAAGTAAAAATACTGATTCTAGGTTTCAGTTTAGTTGTACATAACTGTTGTTAAAATTTAGCCAACGACAACGTCCTATTTACTCCATTTAGTCTGTCTTACATCAATTCCTTGTTGCTGTTGTTAAAATACATTTCCCACAATTTCAATTTGATGTAGGCAAGTGAAAAGAAACATGTGAGTGCCCTTGTTAGTTTTTTTAGCATTATTGTATTTTGGTGACATCGATACAAGACTAATTCAGAGGAAGATTGCCCTTTACTAAAGATTACTGAAACTCTTTACATTATTACGCAGGAATTATAAATTATTGTTTCTTCTTAATTTGCTGAAAACTAAGAATAAAAACAGTTATAACTTTTAAAATGACTTAACAGATCGACTTCAGCAACCGATATTATGATTTTAAAATTCTCAACATCTAAATATAACGCAAGTCGTATTTTCAATAAAATATATCGAAATATTGCAACTTCTGTTAAACCAGCAACATGCTTGGCATTACAGATTATTTTCATGGATGATAAAAAAGTGATTAATAATTAGAAATAATAGAGCAGTATGGAATTATTCCTGGAAATGCAAAATTTTCCCGGTGGCAATCTGAATTCCCGAATATTTCCCGGTTTTTTCCCGGTGATTCCGAATTCCCGGCTTTTTCCCGGTTCTCCCGGTTTTCCCGGTTCGCTGGCCACCCTGGTATATGGCCTCCACGACTTCGTGTTGGCTGGGTTGGGTTAGTCATAAAACTCTTAGAGACTACCAAAAATGAAGGTAGATCTAATGACGTATACTCAAGTTCTTGGGTACTCTCGAAATTTTCAGAAAGTATTCATCATTTGAATAGTTTTGAGCGTTTGGCGAATCACCCTAACGCAACTAATCGATGTGTTCAGTACAGAACAAATTGGGAACTCACAGTTCCGATTACCATAAATCGTGAACATGACTCAGCTAAAACGACCAGAGAATTAGGCACACCAACTAAACCAGTTTCACTTTTCAATGAACTTCACCAGATGAAGTCGCGTCCTTGCCAAAACAACAGCTCAACGTCGCAACAACAACAAACCCCGTGCCATCGAATCAATGTCACAGCTACCTGCTGGACCGATTTCCATCTCGTTGAAAGCCCACATTTTGCCTAAGCTTCGATTCTAATCCTCGCGTGCAACTCATCGTCGGTGTCGATTCGACCCGATCCGCCGATCAAGGGTTCCTCGGTTCGCCTCCTTTTCGGTGTCACCTGCCGACGACGACGACGACGACGCCTCCAAGCAAACCCTCAGATGCTCTAGATCGGACCACCGACGGAAGGTTGAAGCGGCGCGGCTATAGAACCTTCCTCGGGGCCGGGCGGCTATGACTACAAAACGGGTGGTTCCTTTTAGTTAGTAGTTCACTTTACCATTTAGCACCATTGGATCAGGTTTGTGTTGAGTTGGAGAGTTGGTGGGACTGGATCGATCGGATTAGTTGTTGAGACATATGCAAACAGTGGAGATTGGAGTGAAGCTGTCTCCAAAGAAAAACCAGTTTTCCTCCAGTCAACGAGATATTGTAGAAACGGTTGCGGCGGAGTAACAGCATCAAGAGCAGAAGCAGGTAATTTGTGTTTATTAGCTTTTTGGGTGCAGGGCCTATTCACCACTTCGACTGAAGTGCGGGTGATTTTCACCACACTCTCTTGGTGAGAGTGGGTGATCGACTGATCGAGCTCCCGTGTTGGCAGGGTTCCTTGCAATCTTTAGATTGACAGTGACTGGTAGAAGATTGACCTTGGTTATGTAAATCCTGGGAAATTTGCAGAACAGTACATAGAAGATTGTAGATTTCATCTGTATGGGAGTTGGTCGCATGAAACATTCTCAATTCCATGGATGTTCAGGGTTTTCCGATGACTTGGCAACGCTGTCGAGCTTTCGTGCGTGACTCTCTTCTAACGTCGATGCGAGAGAGTAATCTTTCCCCAGAGAAGAGAGTGAGCTTTTTTGCCGAAATTTCAGCTAACGATCACGATCGTCGCGATCGTCAAACGGTGGTGAAGGTGGGAGTCGGCCGCCCGACGATCGATCACCCTCGCTTTCGTTTGGAGCCGCCAGCAGCGCAGCGCTCGGAAAGCTACCTCGGCCGTGAGCTTTCCGAAGCCCGACTGCTGCTGCTGCACCGCACTGCACCAGCTGGTTGAGCCACACAAAAAAAGTGGCGAATGCGGCTGCGGCGGCTATGGAAAAAAGGCAAAAAATAACCAAATTGATCGCGATCAGTGATTGCCTTAGCCCGTGTGCGGTTTCTGCTCGAGGTGTTCGACGCCGCGGCAAAAGGCAACTCCGGCTGGGGCCAACCGATCATTACGCCGTTTGGATTGGTTTGAGGCACACCTCGCGCGGGCTCACATCACACATTGGACCTACTTGGAATATTGTTTGTGTCGATTCTTTTTTTTATTGCATTGCATTGCATTTCCTTTACATACCTGTCACGCTCTGTTTAACCCGCCCCAAACTAACTTCCTTTTTCGTTGAACGCTTTCTTTCACCGTGTATTTCGCAGACTGAAGTGTCCAGCTCAGAGGAGAACCCACCGGGACAATCTGCCGCCACCGCCAAGGAACCAGTATTCGAGCAGTGATTCGACGATCTTCCGAAACTTGAAACCATGAAGCCATTCAGTTGGAGTACGAGTGTGTTGGTGGTCCTGTGCCTTGGCGCCTGCGCCCTGGCCGCTCCCAGCAATGTCCGGGTGAAGCGCGGCGACACCGAACTCAGCGACGTCGAGCTTGTTGGAGCCGAGGTTAGTGGTGATCTCTCTGTACCTACTCTCTATGACCTTATTCTATTGATTTTGAACGATCATCAGTTGATCCGTTTCGCAACTTTCCCAACAACCCAATTGACTTTTTCAAAAGATCACTCAACCGCGCGAAGTCTCGTCATCCACGCTTGATCGAAAGTGTCCGCGCAAACTCGCGCCGAATTTCGGTCGGAACAGCAGTGCGAACAAGTGAGTGAACAAGTGAAAGGACGCATCAGTTATCGCCTCGGAGTCAAGGTCACTCGCGCGCCGTAGAAGGCTCGATCGTTGCAGGCAAGTGAGTGAGTGACATTGTGCGCACCGCCGATCGCTTTGCATACACGCTGGCAGGTGTTAATTGTTGCGGGCGCGCGCGTACTTGGTAAGGGGCGAGTGGGCGTATGGGAAAACAGCGTGCTGGGCCGGGACCGTGATGATGCTCTATTGTTATTGCGAGAGAAAGAACACGTGTCCGTACCCGTTTCAAGTTCAATCATAATTAGAGCCGCACGCCGAAGATAAGCATCTCAAGTTCAACAATTGTGTGATAAGCCGGAAGATCAAGATCAACCTGCCGTCGCCGCCGCCCCGCGCCGCGATCGATGGGGAGTTGATCGCGATGCGATTGCTGTGCGGTGCATGCTTGTGAAATGCGCTGCGCATTCGGGTGCAGTTATGCGTAATTGCATGCTGGAATGGCGACGATCGTAGTACGGATGGGTACGGTAGCATCGCGCCTCGATAATGATCGGCAGGAAGTGATTTGGCACAGCGATCAATGAGTTGCGTTCAAGTGATTCGGGTGAAATACCCGTTTGATTTCCTAGTTAATGGAAGTTTTTTTTTCGTGAGTGGCGAATGATAACTTAATGTGTGTTTCCATCGATCGATTTGTGTTTCCTTGCTGATATGTTAATGTGGGATTATCATTTTATTATAATTTAATAAATAGGTAATTTGGACTGAGAGTTACTTATTAGTGTTTTCTATGAATCTCCAGCCAGCTTAAGGTTAATCCTTTAGCGACGGATATGATTTCCGGTTAAGTCAAAGATCTTTCCGAATAGGAGAGTTTCCAGACTCAGTACACTGAAGGTAAACTAACAGTGTAGTGGAATTGATTGCAGTATTGAGAGGGCTCCAACTGCAGATAAAATCCCGAATATGGCATTCCATGAATACCCCGATCAGAACGGGAGTCGAACCCGCCGTCTCCGGATTGGCAATCCATAGCTCTAATCACTAGGCTAGTTGGAGACCCTTTTCTAGAATCTTCATAATTTGTATCTGGAGGTTTCTCCAAGAAATAATTTGTCGATAATTCCAGAGACGGGCTTGGTGGTCTAGTGGCTACCGCTTCTGATTTATATGCAGAAGGTCCTGGGTTCAATCCCTGGCCCGTCCCTTTCCTCCTACTTTGTATCTTTCTATATACTTTCTCTCTGCTCTCTACATATACAACTCATGTATATAAACATGTTCATAGCCGTCGCTAGAACAGAAACGGGTTGAAAAAGCCGTTTCCCTTCCTTCCAAACTTTCACAGCACAGTGTCACAATCCTATTAGAAAAACGCCTACAAGTTATGCAATCAAGCGAACTGTGCCGCACATCTTTAAAATAATAAAAACACACAATTCTATCACCTTCCCCTGGTATCCACACACCAATGTGTGAACCTTCTGCCAACCAATTCCCACCAACACTCCAACATCCGCATGAATTTGTGCTGGCGCAGAGGTATATTCGGCCAGATGTGGATACAAACGATTGCAATCATCACTTCCTTACCCCTACCCCACATTGACCTGCAACCTGACGTGGCAGGCGCCATTGTCGCCTAAAAATAGAAGATCACCAACGCTCACACACTGAAGATGCCTGCTAGTCCCCAACAGTTATCTCATTGGTCCTTGTGTGAGTGTAGCTGGTCTGGCGATACTGGAGTAGCATCCACGGGCGGTCAATCAAGCTCAAGCTCAAGCTCAATTCCAGAAATGCCATTAGGGATTCCCTCCTAGAAATGCCTGCTAAGGATTCCTGAAAAAAGTCACTTCTGAGTTTTCTTCCACGGATGCCTTCAGTGGAATCCTCAAGAATCATTTATGGACTTTTGGAAGTCCTTCGCAAACTCATTTAAAGATTCATCCAGAAGTTTAGTCCGGGATCCAGCCCAAGCAGCACACATGTCACAAAGAAGTATCGGCAGCACAGATTTTTGGTTGTACCGGAGCTGCATTCATGTAATACTAACACAAAGGCAGAATAACTTGAAAATGACTCGTGTCCAACCAAAAACCTGCGCTGTCGACACTCTTTTGTGACATGTGTGCTGCTTGAGAGGGATTCAATCTAGAAATTTCTCCAGAAACTCCTGAAGGATTCTCGCAAGCAACTCCTGAAAGGTTTCTAGAAAGTGTTCCTGTAAGTTTCCCAGAAAGAACTTCCGAAGTATTCTCATATTTTCTAAACGAATACCTGGAGGACTTCTAGAAATATATCCTGGAATAAGATAAGGAACGCCCAGAGAGCACACATGAGAAATTTTTTTAGAAGAAACTCCTCAAAGATTCCAAGAAAAGGCTACTTGAATATTCGCAGAAAGAATATTTGCAGCATGCTCGGTAAGAAACATAAGCAAATTTCCACAGAAAACACACTTAGAAATACAGGTACTCTTCTATATAACGTACAAAAAATAATTCTCTTTGTACGTTATATCGAAGTGTACGTTATTTCGAAGCAGAGAAAAATTTAATATTTTTCATGCTAGTGTTGATGTATTCGACGTGAAATTAACCCCAATTAATGATTTCGATGACATTTACAAAACCAATAATAATAAACTCTAATTAATCCACCTAGCGGTGATGGTGCCTTTCTCGTGCTTTAAAATATCCTTTCAACAAAACTCGAGCGACATGTTGATGACATTGACATAAATACAAAATGAAAACTGCTTGCTAAATCTACTCAATTTGGATACATTTTATATTAGCATATTATCCAATATTCAGAAAATATAAGACAACGATCCAAAACTCAAACCAAACAAGTGTCATGAAGCCGCTTAATTTTGAAACGTCATTTTAGATTTTCCGGTCATCATTTTATGACTCCGGATATCTACCCCAAATAAACTAACCGCCATCTTGAACATTGAGACACCATTTTGGATGTTCTGGTATTCGTTTTTGGACTCTGCACCTAAAATTACATAAAATAGTCGCCGTATTGAATTTTGGCATGTCGTTTATGATTTTCTGGTTATCAGTTTTAGACGAAGACCGGCATTCTTCCCCATTCAAACTATAGTCATATTGCAGACCTTGTGAAACAGCGCACAGCTTGGGTTTTCTGATTACAAATTTTGAATTCTGGACATATTTTCATACAAAATATGCCCATTATGCAAGAATTAAAAATCCTATAAAATAAGCACTAACTTGAATACTGGGCCATTATCTTGGACTTTGGACCGCTATTTTGGATACTCTGGTGGACTCCAAACAAATTTCCCATACCAAATACACTTATTTTACATAGTTTCAGAGCTCAAAATTCCTTAAAACAGCAACCATCTTCTGTTTACGCGATCAAATTCTTATTTATCCATTCAACGTTGACCAATCCTGCTATAACTTTACACCTTAAGAATCTGAAATGGTACAATTTGATAAGATCGCTTTAGTTTTGTCTATATTTTGTTCTCATATATGAGAGCTTAGACCTATACGTCACTGTTGTTCATACCTAATGTTTATCAGGCCATTAAACAAAGCCACGATTTAATTTTTCACATGAACGTTGGTTCTGCTACACAACAGCTAGTCTCTAATGTGATCTAAGGCTATTTTCTTGCTAACCGTTCATTAGATTATCAAAAAATCTGCGATCTGATGTGTCGTATGTATGGGTTTGGTTCATTTTTATACTTGGTAATTTCCGGTGGGATAGCCGGATCTGATTCCATGAGTCATGGACCATGACACTACCGGTTGTCCCAATTATGGTCTGAGAATATTTTATTGCTATTTATTCATCTTTACCTAATCACCGCGGTTTGATATATCGCATGAATGGGTTTGCTTCACTTTTACTTCTAACCACTTTCGAAGCCACAGCTGAACCCGCAACACTACCGGGAATCTAATGTGGTCTGACCCTATTTTTCCATCAGGTTGTCGATAAGTCGTGATCAGTCTTCGTTCTACTGCTCGTGTTGTGAGTAGGTAAGAGGTAACGATAGCGCACGAATGTAACAAAGCCGACTGACACCCGACTGCGGCAACGAAATGAAGGTAGTAAAAAGTGTCGAATGTTTACAAGACTGGTCGTGATTTGATGTACCGCATCCATGGGTTTGGTTAAATTTTACATTTTACTACCCGGATATGATTCCGGGTAACTACCGGCTGAACCAAATATGGTCTAACATTATTGTCTTGTTAACTGCTCATCGGTTAACCAAAAACGCTGCAAATTGAAGGTGTCGCATGCAGGGTTTGACAATTTCGACGGGATTCTCTGAACCAATTCAGGACCACTACCAGTGACGTAAGGCTATTTTCTAGCTAACTGTTCATCAGGTTATCGCAAAAGCCACGATTTGATGTGTTACATGCCTGGATTTGGTTCACTTTTACATTTGGCCTCTTCCGGCCTCTCAAAACCGATTCCGAAACACTTGCTGACCGTTCATTAGGTAATCTAAAAAGCCGCTATTTGATGTGACGCATGTACGGGTGTGTTTCTCTTTCAGATTTAACCACTTCGGCGGGAACCCCGGAACGGGTTCCGGAACACTACTGGTTCAGATATGATCTGAGATGGTTTTCCTGCTCATTGTCCATCAGGTCATCGAAAATGCCGTGGTTTGATGTGTCGCATGTATGGGTTTGGTTCAATTGTATATTTGGCCACTTCCAGTGGGACGCCTAGAACCGGTTCCGGAACACTACCGGTTCAGGTATGGTCTGAGATGATTTTCCTGCTCATTATCCATCAGGTCATCGAAAATGCCGTGGTTTGATGTGCCGCATGCATGGGTTTGGTTCAATTGTATACTTGGCCACTTCCAGCGGGACGCCTAGAACCGGTTTCGGAACACTACCGGTTCAGATATGATCTGAGACTATTTTTCTGCTTACCGCTCATCAGGTTATCGAAAATGCCGTGGTTTGATGTGTCGCTTGCATGGGTTTGGTACAATTGTATATTTGGCCACTTACAGCGGAACGCCCAGAACCGGTTCGGGAACACTACCGGTTCAGATATGGTCTGAGACTATTTTCCTGCTTACCGCTCATCAGGTTATCGAAAATGCCGTGGTTTGATGTGTCGCATGCATGGGTTTGGTTCATTTTGATATTTGCCACTTCCGGCGGGTCACCCGGAACCGGTTCCGGAACACTACCGGTTCAGATATGGTCTTAGACTATTTTTCTGCTTACCGCTCATCAGGTTATCGAAAATGCCGTGGTTTGATGTGTCGCATGCATAGGTTTGATGCATTTTCATATCTGGTCCCTTCCTGGGGTACCGTTCCGGAACACCTAAATGGCCATATCTCCGGAACGGCTGAACCGATCCGAACCATTTTCAATAGGAAACAATGGGACCAGATTCCGCGTCGAATGAACCGTCGGTCATTGAAATCGGATGAGGTTTACTGCCAAAAAGTGATGTGAGTTTTTTTGTACACACACATACACACACACACACATACACACACACACACATACACACACACAGACATCACCTCAATTCGTCTAGCTGAGTCGATTGGTATATAAGACTTGACCCCTCCGGAGGCTCTATCAAATTTTCGTTTTTGGAGTGAACATATAGCCTTTCGGTACACCTTGGTGTACGAGAAAGGCAAAACATGAGTTTTCATGAAAAACTCATTTCGTTTTGCCTTTCTCGTACACTAAGTGTACTGGAAAGGCTATATGTTCACTCCAAAAACGACTTTTTGATAGAAGGCTCGGAGGGTCAAGTCACATATACCAATCAACTCAGCTCGACGAATTGAGGTGATGTCTGTGTGTGTGTATGTGTGTGTGTGTGTATGTGTGTGTGTGTATGTGTGTGTACAAATAAACTCACATCACTTTTTGGCAGTAAACCTCAACCGATTTTAATGACCGACGGTTCATTCGACGCGGAATCTGGTCCCATTGTTTCCTATTGAAAATGGTTCGGATCGGTCCAGCCGTTCCGGAGTTATGGCCATTTACGTGTACCGAACCAGTACCCTTGGAAGGGCCCATACATAAAAATGTAACAAACACATACATGCGACACATCAAACTGCGGCATTTTGGATAACCTGATGAACAGCCAGCAAGAAAACAGTCTCAGACCATATCTAAACCCGTAGTGTTCCGGAACCGGTTCCGGGAGTCCCGCCGGAGGTGGCCAAATATAGAAGTGAACCAAGTCCATGCATGCGACACATCAAATTGCGGCATTTTGGATAACCTGATGAACAGTCAGCAAGAAAACAGTCTCAGACCATATATGAACCGGTAGTGTTCCGGAACCGGTTCCGGGAGTCCCGCAGGTAGTGGCCAAATATAAAAGTGAACCAAATCCATGCATGCGATATATCAAAGCGCGACTTTTTTGATATCCCAATGAAAGGTTGGCATAAAAAAAGACTCAGACCATATCTGAACCGGCAGTGTATCGGAACCGGTTCCGGATGTCCCGCTGGAAGTGGTCATATATAAAAGTGATCCAAACCCATGCATGCGGCACATCAAACTACGGCATTTTCGATAACCTGATGAGCAGTTAGCAAGAAAACAGTCTCAGACCTTATATGAACCGGTAGTGTTTCAGAACCAGCTCCGGGTGTTCCGCCGGAAGTGGCCGTATATAAAAGTTGACAAAACTCTTGCATGCGGCAAATCAAATCACGGCTTTTTCGACAACATGATGACCGGTTATTGAGGAAGTAGGCTAAGACCACATTATGGACTGTCAGTAGTGCCGAAACTAGTTCCCTCCGAAAGCGGCTAAATATAAAATTGAACCAAACCCATGGCTTTTTTGATAACCTAATAAACTGTAGCAAGAAAATAGACTCAGGCTATTTAAGAGACTATCGGTAGTGTTTCGCAACCGATTAGGGGCCGGAAGTGACACCAAACCCATGCATGCGATACCTCAAATCATGGCTTTTTAGGTAACATGATGAACAGTTGCAAGAAAATAGACGCAAGCCCTATCAGTGTGTTCCCGAGCAGAAAAGAATAACAACTGAATAACATATCAAGGTATGTATTAATATTTAATACTATCATACCTTGACATGCCCTGCATTAGTGGTAATAAGAGGCAAAATAACAAAAACGAATACCATAATTTTGTATAAATAACACCTGGAAAATACCAAGTCTTGTTATTTGAATAATATTTGAATACCTGAAATTTCAAGCACACTACTAAGTACTGTATTTGTTATTCAAAACGTATTGGATAACAAAGTAATAACATTTCCTATTATTCGATTGTTCATTTTGGGGGTACCTCAATTTGTTATCAACCTGGTATTTAATAACAAAAGAATAACAACTGTTACTATTGAATTGTATAGTTGTTCGAGAGCTCTATTTGTTATCAGACAGGTATTCAATAACAAAAAAAATAACAAATGTTCGTATTAAATTGCGCATTTGCTCGATAGCTCAACTTGTTATCAAGCAGGTATTTTATGGCAAAGAAATTACTCTTATTGAAACTGATAATTTCATGAATAATTTATTTTGTTATATATAGAGGCATACGCCTTCTTATATTTTTTAAAAGAAAACTTAGATAAATTGAAAGGGAAGATATTTCAAAGTATTTTTCGGTCGTTTTTCAATACAACTGTGCGGAGTTCACATTATGTTTCTAGAACCGAAACCATTGTTTAGGAAACCATCAAAAATTGGGATTCTCCTAAAAAACAATAGCGTAGACTTATATCAAGACTTTGAAGTACCGTAGAAAATCGTTTAATATTGACGAGCCAGCTGTGCACTTAATAATATTAGGTTTCGCGTCGAATACACATATACCTGATAATGTATGGCCAATCATATATTAAGTATTGGGTACCAGGGTTCGTCTATGCTCTACGAGCTTGACTGCTATTCTACCGCTGGCACGACTTTTCCCAGATATACTGTGAGAACTATTATATCGATCGCGAAAACTATCAAACAGCTGTAACTTATTGCGAGAATTATATCGATCGTTAAAACTACACAGCAAAAAAAATCTTGTGATATCACATCATTTTCGCTGCACATCAGTCGCGTCGTAAAAGTGATGTACAAATTACATCCTTTCCACGTAGCAAATTAGCCGCCGCAGCTTGACAGAGGTCTAGCAATCGCTAGAACCGGAACGATAGATGAATCATATATAAGTAAAATATTGGCATGGATTCGTACACTGATCCGCTGATTGTGAGGCATATCCCTTGCCTCTCGGCTATTTCACCGAGTTAGAAGGAAGGTGATAAATATGATACTGCTTCTAAATATTCGCAGGAATGGGTTTGTTGACACTTTCCAGTGCCAACCAGGGTGTACATGGTGAGTGTGATAATTGTTGGAAAACGATGCAACAGAGTGAAATTGCGTTCGAAATTGGGTACGTCGCCAGAAATTACGCGCCTGGATATTACAAAATTATTTGCTGTGTATCAAATAGCTGTAATGCAGAACTATCAACTTTGAACGATAAAATAAGGTTTCAGTGTCAGGAATAAATCTTTTAGGGAACTCGCGCAGTAAAGTCTGATAACAAATTCCACGACGATAGTCATGTCAGGTAGGTACATAGAATTTTCAGCAGGAATAAATTGCACAGTGAATTTGTCTCAGTTTTTTAGGCCTTCACAATTCGCAACATTGATTTTGCATTAAAAGGATCTGATTTGTACCTGAGAGGCGACACTAGCTGAAATACCCATCCCAGAAAAGACAGAAAATAATCGCAAAAACTTTTGCGGGTTCTACCGGTTTTTCTGGTTTTTCCTCGTCTTGGCAAACCAGTGCCACAACCCAACAAACCATTGAACCATGAAAAGTTAGACTCACCATTAAAATCTGAAATACCCTGCCTTCCAATCTTGGCGGGCTTACGTGAGTTCTCCTCGAGCGGGATGTTTGTCGATTCCAAACTCCAATACCAATCCAACGATGTTCTGGTGCTTAACTGCTATGTTTCACAATAGCATCGTTCCTTAAGATCTGTCTGCTGTAACGTTACAGTAACGTCGACCAGCACTTCTAAACAGATCAGCCTGAAGCCTACTTCCAGATTTTGTTATCGACATCAGGTTCTCTTTGTTGTGATGCTGCCACTACGTTAATGTCTTCATTTTCCGCTCACAGGCTTCTGTTAGCAAAAATAAAGAATAAATGTATTATGTTGAAAGCTCGCAAAATTATGTAAAGCTATGATAATATTTTTATTCACTTAACAACGTAAACCGCTTATTAATGATTTTATTTATTTATTTATTTATCTACTCTACGCTTATTAATGATTACATCGCGATCACCTAAGCAATCTTCGATTATTTCATTCGTAATAAGGCCGGAACAAATCTCATTTTCTTCTTTTGTCACTTTGGTCATTGACTCGTCAAGGGGGGACGGAAAATAACAAATGTGTTTGATGAAAAATTACCCAAACAATTAGGCAAAATCATCAAACATATCGGATTTGTTAAGGAATTTTCTCGGTAACTCTAATTTTACCTAAAAAAATACAAATCTCTTGAATAATTTATTTGTGTTCCCCTTCAAGTTGTCTTGGAATTATTCCATGAAACATTTCAAATAACAGAAAATCATGGCTTACGCAGCGGTTTAAACTGTTTAGTGAGTCCCCTTAATGACGGAATTGGCACGCTGTATTGTACACCTTGTATTCTTTACAGCGTGCCATTCCGAAGCAGCGGAAGGAAATGAAAACAATGTTGCTATTTTGGTTTCGAACTGAAAACACAATGACATAAAATGATAACGGCAATCGCCAAAAGAAAATTGCAAACACAAGTTCTGATTTCAGATACACGCATCACAGACCTAAGGAGATGACTAAAAATTTCTTGTAGTAAATACCACTTATACTCATACTAATAGTGGAAAATGTTCCACAAAACTAGTAAGTTTAAAACTTTTAGTATAATTAATGCTCTGTTTACTTTTATTCAGAACAATAATTGAGGGGCCCAGAATCAAAGGGGTGTAAGTGATCATTTTGTAGATTTTTAACTGAGCATATCATAAAATTCTTCAGATTTCAAGCTTTCAGAAACTTTTTTGAGATTGTTTCTACGATGATTGGAAAAATCACAATAAATCAGAGAAAATTGGGTAAATTTTGAAACTCCACACATTTTGTATGGGATGAAAAATTGGTCAAAAACTTTGAACTTCATTTACTCGAAAATGAGTTTTTGTCACTTACACCCCTCTGCTTCTAACCCCCTCAATTGTGATATTTACTCCAAAAAGTAGTGAACTGTGGATTACTACTTTTTATTCATACGGGCCAATCTTCTCGATAAACTCAAACAAAAAGTTATTGCAAGGTTTCAAAGGTGGTAGACTCACACCCATATAGCCGCAGATGTAAAGACGTTGGTATCCAGTATGATCATACTGGGGGTGACGGGTTCGATTCCCGGTCGCTGCAGGAACTTTTCGTAAAGGAAAGTGCAAAATGGTCATTGTTAGAGGAAGTAACAATGTCAGTAAGTAACTGTTGAAGTGTTCATAGAACAAAGCTGAGAAACAGGCTTTTTTCAGTGGGGATGTTACGCCAAAAGAAGAAGAAGACTCAGGCTCAACACATAACGCCTTCGAAAACATAATTGAATCAAATTAGCACGGGTGACTACAATTTCGAAAGAAATCCATAGTTTTATTCAATAAATTTGTTAATTTATTGAAAACGTATGTTTCACCACGTTAGTTTGAAAAAAAAGCAAACGTTTTTCTGGCGGCGGCCTTCCGATATCTAATATAGGTATCAGCATGTTTATTGAGTATTTAGCACTAAATTGGTGTCCGAATCAACTTCATTGATTTCTGCTGCCTTTCCTATGCGTTAAACATAACGTCGGAAGTAGCGCGCTGTATAGTAAAGCTGTTGCACTTGCACTATACAGTGCACTACTTCCGACGCAGGGGGAGCGCAGGGGGAGCAAGCCAAAAAACCTTAAAAAGCCCAAAAAAGTCGCTAAAATCCGCAAAAGTTTTGCGGGTTTTATCGACTTTTTTGGGGTTTTTCGGCTCGACAAAACTAGTGTCACTGCCCCCGTTCCGACATTGTGTTTAACGCACAAAAAAAAGCAGCGGAAGTCAATGAAGTTACGTCCGACACGAATTAAATTTTAAATTTAAATTTTAAATAAATCCACAATAGATTGCACTTACCTTCATATTTTCCTGTAGCAAAAATCGCTTTATCCGCAAATTGCAGATCGGGGAGCTTGATGGCCCGACCGTAGAACTTCATTTCCTTTCCATCCTCCCTTGCACCTTCACCTGCGCCGGTTCCAGCAAGTTTCTCCTCTTCCTCGACTTTGGTTTTTTCGTCAATTTCCAGGTCTGTCTTCAGATTGGCGAGGCCAAATTAGCCGATGTGATTATCATAGGACGATGCTGACGGGGCGCACTCGGTTTATTCAGAAGCGAAACAGCATCAGCTTCGTTTTGCGGGTCCAGCTGCATCTTGCGGAGTCCTTCAACGATGACGCTTTCCATCTCGGATTTTTCGGTGGCGGGGGACATCTTCCGATGGTTTAAAACCTTATCTTATGGTAAAAACACCTATAAATCTCGTAAAACTATTCCGAAACTTTTCGTCGCTTCCGTACTGTTTGTTTTTGTTGTTGAAACACGCGAAAATCAACTGACACAGTGGCGATGTTGTGGGCACACATTTGTGAACAGCCGAACAATGTGGAAAAATAAAACAATGCACCGCACACATTTCGCGTGTTGCTGACTTTTTGCTTTTACTCTCTAAAACAAAAGTACTCATTTTCAATAAACATCCATGCCGCACATAGAATGTGTAACATTCGCAATTTTTTTTAAATGCTCGTATGCTCACATTTTAGAAAATATCAATATTGTTCGGTATTTAAATGGTGGTTTATAAACCCAGTGAGATTGTCATATCAAAATTATTGTAAAATACATGTTCATGTGCACGAGCTGATTTAAGAATTGTAATGTAAGAATGTTTGTTGAAAATAAGTGCACCACACACACCTTTTCTGTGCGTAGCCATTTAAGCGTGTACTTTGAGGCGAACCAACGAACCAACCAAGGGTTGAAAACCTCATTAATGAGCCATTTTACGAGACGTTTCGGATCAGCTGACCGCTCATTTCATGAATGAAAATTTGACAGGAGGTTGCGCCCAAGCCCGTGAGTGTTAATATCAATATCAACACTGTTGTCGTTTCGTAAAATAGACTATAGTGGTTTCTGCTTTTAGTGGTGTTGAGTGTACGTACACGTTGCATTACACGAACACTATTTGATCGTGACCAAAGCGATCTCTTCAAATCACACCATTTCAGATTCCTGCGGTGTAAATGTATAGTAGGATGGATCAACGTTTTATATAAAAATATAATTTAATCGCGTCAACCTTATACAGTTTTTCAATCTCCAATCTCCTTATGCTTCTAAAATTACTGCTCACAATTCGGGTGCGGCTGGTTGAGCCCTCAATCTTCTCATTGTGATTGAAATTTGAATGGAAAATCTACATTTTCTGCATTTTCCTCGTAGGGAGGTCAAATTTTACATGAATAGTGTTACCAATGATAATAAAATATAGCCTAAAGTGTGCTGAAATAAACATTGGCGAAGATCACAAAGTGATCTGTGATTGTGAATAAAATTAACCTTCTTCAAGCATTAGCTGACGCTCACCCCGCTGCCGTAGTGGATGGAATGGGGTCACAATGACCCCAATACACGACCAGGGTTAAGGTGGTCAAGCAGTCAACTGACAGGTCTGATCTTTTTCTGCTCTGTTTTGTTGTTGAACATAACATCGGAATATGTATCATCAATAAGTTTCGAAAATCGATGATGGCTTTGTTAAAATTGTTGCTAGTGTAAAGTGTTTTCAGGATTCAGGAACATTTTGGCTAACGTCGAAGAAAAGTTTATGAATACATATTCGACGAGAAAGGCACTATCACCACTAGGTGGATTAATCTGGGTTTTTTGTGTTTCGATATAACGTACATTTTGCTTCGATATAACGGAGACTAAATTATTCCCCAAATTGCACTTATTTTGGGTAAAATAACTAATGCTGCAACAAAACATGGATTTGAGTGATTTCGTAGTTTGTCTGAGGGTTATTCCTGGAAAAAAAAAATCAATGTTGTACGTTATATCGAAGCAAAATGTACGTTATATCGAATTCGCTATATCGAGGGTACGTTATATCGAAGAATACCTGTACTGTAGAAGTTATAGGCTCAATTTATATAAAGATAATACAGCAAAATCTCTTGGACAAGTTCAAGATGTTTCACAAAAAGCTCTTGCCCGAATAGCAAGAAGAACTTCTATAGAAATTCCCGAAGGAACTGGCAGGAGATGTTCTGGAAAAGTCCCTGATGGATTTCCTTTGAAAAAAAATATCACGAAGAATTTCTGAGGAACCCCAGAACAAGTTCTTGGAGGATTATCATAATGAATTTAGGAATGGATTTCAGAAAATAATCTCAAAAGAAATCCGTAGGAAATTCTGAAAAAAAAGCCCGCGGAAGAACTCCTGGAGAAATTTCAAAGGAATTATCTTGGTGAGTCTTGAAGGCACTAGGAAGAATTTCTTGGGTCAATCGTAAAATAAGTTCCTCAATGAAATCTGATTCCTGGTGGATCTCTCGAAGCAATACCCGTAGAAACTCCAGAAGGAATTTGAAAAGAGACATCTGGGTTTGAAGGAACTCCTGGGTACTTGAGAAACCACAGGGGTCAAAAACTCTTCTGCGAAATCATCTCATCGGATTCCAAGAGGTAACCAAACGGTATGGTACGAGATAAACTATGCCACCAGATTGTTATGGAGTATACAGAACTGTTGGCAGAATCGATGTTTGTTGTACAGCTGGTCTTGCCATAGATGATTCTGGAAAGGCATTTCAAGGAACGCTGACTTCGCTTATGACCGATGGGAGGAACGATGTTGCAGAATTACCCCAGAATAAGGACTGTTCAATTTATAAAACGGACAACTTTACAAGGCTATAACAAGGAGACGCGTAGTTCAAATTTAACCACCCTTGTTTCGTTGTTCAGTACGTCATCTTCCATTATAGTCATCATTTTTGAATCGAATAAAAATAGTTTTATTTTATAGAAAATCGGCCAGGTGTTAACCCTCTCTTTCCCATGGTAGCACAGGTGATCCACTACTTTGCACTGTTCATTTAACTCTAAAACAAAAACGAGCAGAGAATTTTTGACCAAATCTGGCATAATAGTTCATTAAACATATACAAACATCTGACGAAAAAATGGGAATGATCTAACTTATCCTGTATTTGTATGAACAGTGCAAAGTAGTGGATTACCTGTGCTACCATGGGAAAGAGAGGGTTAAATAAGGTGAATTTTTCGATTGCTGAAAATTGAAAATGTATATAAAATTACTGTTCACATATGGTATATCGTTTTTAATACCAGAAAAGTATGTGCCATGCTGCAGCAGCATGGACTATAAACATTCTGGCAAAATTTAAACTCAATTGGAAAATTAAGTGTTGAGATATTAAAGTCTCAAGTGAGATTCGATTTTTTGAATAAAATTCAAGTGTAAATCAAAAAGGGCATGAAAATATTAAATAATCATTTTTTTTATGCATCCAGTCGAAAGTGGGAATAATGTGGTTTTAAATGCAGAAAACTGCGTCTTAATAGCATTGCTGGTTTGATTACTGTGCGCCATTACAGACACAGTAATCAAAACAGTTTCGTTCTCTGAAAGTTCTTCCAAATATCCATGCAACCCAATGCAAATTTTGCATAACAATGATGTTGGAAATAAAAACTTTGCAACCGATTATTATTAAATAAGGTGTACAATGACATAGGACCAACTTTAATGAAAATAAATAATAACAAGATTCGCTAGAGTCGAAAATCTGCATCAATGAAGCAAAAAGTATGAAATTTTTTAATATGACCATGTTTATGAATTACATTTTTGATAAAAAATACAATTAAAAGTAAATTTTTCTTCTGTATCATTCAGAGAGTAATATTCGACTACTCTGGACAAATTTTTAGCCGAATCAGTGATGCTATTGCAACACAGGATTTAAATGATCATTTTTATAACAATTTCTATGAAAACAAGGCAACTCACTATATCAAGCTGGAGACTGCTTGGTGCATTATTACTGATCAACTATTGAGCTTTACCCTTAGTAGAATAGTATAAACTTCCAATTCATTTAAAACTTCATGAAAATGTGTACGTTAAGTATGTGGAAAGTTATGTCGAATTTTGAGAAATGGGTTTTTATTGATGTTTTACGAAAATCGCTTCAGTTACACAATAAAAAACATGTTGCTTAATGTTATATTTTTCCTACATTTGAGAATAGCTATAGAAAGTTATGCAAAAAACTGATAATGATTGTATTGAAAAATAAAAAAGATATCGCACGAGCAAGTTGTCCGGTTTATAAATTGAACAGTCCTTAGCTAGATAATTGACAATACTTCTAACACACTTGATTCTATCAAAACATTTAAATTTCAAAAGAAATTCATTCAAAACTTCGTTTGACAATTCATTCTTTTTTAAAAATAACACCAAAACATCATCAGGTATCAGTAGGTCGGCTCCAGAGACACGTTCTCCACCATTTGGGAAATTTGTGCCATCGCCATGAACACGAGCCTTTTTATCATTTACCTGAGGGAGAAGGAAAGGAAGAAAAGATGGGACAGGGGAAAGGATAGGTAAGGGAATAGGAGCGTCATGCACGTATAAGTGTACCACAATAGGTTCAAACAGCGCCCTGAAAAGAGCACTGTGATAATGCATAAAGTGTAAAGAGAGCCTATAGCTCTTTACCACAGCGGGTCAAGAACAACAGAACGTCCTGAAGATGCAGGTTTCTGTAGTCAGCTTCACTTAATAAGTGTTTACCGAGTACTCGGAAACGCAGTTGCACAAAAACTGGACAGTTACATATCAAATGATACGAAGTTCCATAATCAGAATCACAGCTATCAAATGCAAATGAATCAGCTTGCTGAATATTCACCATGTGATAGCTGAGTCGGCAGTGGCCAGCCAATGCTTTGACCAGCATGCTGCAATTTTGCTTTGACAGATTTGTTAGATACTATGCCACCCCTAGAGATGGCTCAGTACAATACAATTTGGTTTGAGGGCATGACTCCAAACTATTCCAGTATTGTCTGTGTTGAGCAGCAGTCCAGGTGTGAATCTGAAGCTTTACCCAACACTTCGATGTCGGAATAGTTGGCTCAGGGCCAATGAGGTCATGTGATGCTCCAGTGCGAGCTAACTCATCAGCCAATTCATTTCCAGCGATGGAAGAATGGCCAGGCACCCATACAAGGTGAACAGCGTTTGCTGATCTTAGCTCCTCGATTTGAGTTCGACAAGCGATAGCTATCTTCGACCTGGAGTTGGCCGAAGCAAGTGCTTTAATAGCAGCCTGGCTATCTGAACATAACTATATTACTTTGCCCATTACGTGCGGCTGAAGTGCTGATTCCACTCCGCACATAATAGCAAATATTTCGGCCTGAAAAACGGTGCAGTGTCTACCAAGTGAGATAGACTGATACAGCCTTAGCTCACGAGAATAAACACCAGCACCTGCTCGACCTTCGAGAAGGGAGCCATCAGTGTAACATACGATGCCGTCTGGAATACTTCTCTCCAGATAACCAGATGTCCACTCTTCCTGGGAAGGAAATTTCGTGGAAAATGTCCTGTATGGAAAATTACAAGCAATTGTAAGATCACTTGGAGCAAGGACAACTTTGTCCCAATTCACCAAAAGAGGAAACAACGATGTGTGTATTGAACTGCGGTTCACAGGAGTTTCCTCTAGTAAACCGAGTACACGTAGACGGTAAGTGCAAGAAAGTGCTTCTTGTTTGAGATGAATATGTAGTGGAGCAACGTCAAAGAGAACTTCGAGCGCTGCCGTGGGAGTTGAAGAGAACGCTCCAGACATCGCCATTGAGCACATCCTTTGCAGATGGCCTAACTTCAATTGGATCGTTCCTTGAACCGTTCTCATTTCGTCCTTTTGGCACCACACAAGACATCCATAAGCCAATATTGGCCGAACAACAGTTGTGTAGATCCATTTGATATACTTGGGTTTTAGACCCCAAGTTGTACCAAAGGTTCGCCGGCATTGTCCGAAGGCCATACAAGCTTTCTTGATTCTGAACTCAACATGAGGTGTCCAGGAAAGCTTGGAATCAAGAATGACTTCAACGTACTTTACCTGTTCAGTCACATCGATTTCAGAATCAAAGAGACGCAAAGGTCGAACTCCATTACGGTTTCGTAAAAAGAACAATAGATGTTTTACTCGGATTAACTGAAAGGCCATATTGGCGACACCAACCCTCAACCACCTGAAGGGCGCTTTGCATCAGTTCGAAAAGGGTGGTGATACACATACCAACTAACAATGCAAGGTAGTCGTCGGCAAAACCATAAGTAGGAAAACCGCTATTATTGAGTTGTCTCAATAGCGTATCTGCTACGAGATTCCACAAAAGCGGTGACAAGACTCCCCCTTGGGGGCATCCACAAACACTCAATTTCCTAATCGCCGCTTGACGCAATGTCGAGAAGAGATGTCGGTTTTTGAGCATTTGGTGAATCCAATTGGAAATCATTGGAGATATACCATGACCCCGTGCGGCTTCCAATATGGCATCGAAAGGCACGTTGTCAAAGGCACCCTCGATACCTAAGAAAACACCCAAGCAGGATTGCTTTTGAGCGAATGCCTTCTCGATATCGTAAACAACCTTGTGTAAAAGAGTCACAGTGGACATACCAGATTGGTAGGCATGTTGGTTCACATGAAGAGGCACGTTGGCCAGATGAACATCACGGATGTGATGATCCACAATGCGTTCTAAGCATTTCAGAAGAAAAGAGGTCGAACTGATAGGTCTGAAACTCTTTGCTTCTTTATACGACGCATGACTCACTTTCGGAATAAACTTCACAGTAATATCCCGCCATGATTTTGAAATATACCCTGTAGCAAAACTGCAAACAAGTATTTTTTTTTCAAAACATGTTTGAAATGATCATATCCCTTCTGAAGCAAAATAGGATAAATCCCATCTGCCCCAGGTGATTTGAAGGGAGTAAAGCTATTTAGTGCTCACTCAATCGATTCTATAGTTATAATACTCCGAGCCAAGGCCAGGGAATCATAACTACAAGAAAAGACATAAGGTTCATCCGAAGATGTAATATCCACACATCCAGGGAAGTGTGTGCTGAATAAGCATTCCAGAACTTCCTCATCAGAGCAAGTCAGATCGCCATTTGGCAAACGAAGTTCGTTCACTCGGAAATCCTTAGATTTCGCAAGGATTTTATTTAACCGACTGACTTCACTCAAACTGGAAACATTTGTACAAAGGTTTTTCCAGCCGGATCGTTCAGCAGACCGGAGAGCTTTCCTGTAGGCCTTGCGAGCCGACCTGAAAGCCTCCGAACCAGCCGAACGTCGTCTGTTCCAACTCTTTCTACATTGTTTTTTGAGTTTCGCCAGATCAGAGTTCCACCAAGGGGTTCCTCATGTGATCTTCACAGATCGTAGAGGGCATGCTTCTTCAAAAGAGGAATTCCATGGTGTCATGTCAGTCGATCCTGAGCGACCATTTCAAAAATATCTGAAACTTTGCACAGTTTTTTAATTTCATATAAATCGCCATTTTTTGATATTAAACCTTCATATTCACTCACGACTAACTTTTCAAAAGGGTGTATGCGAAAATAGTTCTAAAATATTCTAAAAGCTGTACAGCAAAAACGGATTGTTCGATTGTTATAAATTTTTCAGCAAAGTTAGATAACTAAATGATGATTCCTTAGAAAATATACACTGTAAAAAATTTCTTTTTCTACTTTGAAAAAATATGATCTTTGTCACAAAAACTCAAATATCTCAAAACCCTATCTTTTTACCAACTTCAATTTTTTAGGGGAAATGGCCCATTATATCAGCTATCTACCATAAAATTTTGGTGATGGTAAACTGATAAACAAAAAAGTTATGACATTTCAAACATTTCACAATTTTTACATTTAGTAACAAAAAAAATTTTTTTCTGTGTAATTTCGAGAATTATATTTTGATGCTGATTTTATTGTAAAGGCTACCGCCTGAATTAAACAAGTTGTTTTCATGATACTTTAGTTTGATTATTCGTAATTACTATAGTATCTATTTGAAACTTAGACGCGATCCAGTGTTGTGATCAAAAATATTGAGATTGTCATACTTTTTATTGTACGTGACTGGTGAAAAAATCCCTTGATAGTGTTGAAAAGCTGTTGATTATAAGAAAAATGGAATTGAATTTATTTTTGAGACAAAAGCTGTATAATAAAAGTTTTATATACGCGTATACGTCTAGTTTATCCGCAAAAAAAATCCCTCTTACACACTTATTTCTAAATTGCCTGTTCGGTACTTTTTCGACGAGATTATAACAGCAGTACGATCTCGGTAGTTTCGGTAATCGATTTTACTGAGGCTCAGTAAAACAACTGTCAAAATCGTATGGAAAAGGTAAACAATGCATTTTTGCTGAACGAGTTCGGTGCTCAGCAGTTTTAATCTCGTCAAAAAATTACCGAACTCGGTAATCAAAATTAAGTGTGTAGAGAACAGACTTTATGATCGGAAGAATGCGAGTAACTTCAACAACAACAAATGCATAAGAGGTACATACCACAGACAAACAGACGAAACGCCTAGAACAATTTTAGTGAAAATTCATCGCCCAGTTCACACTATCACCAGCTGGTGGAAATGTTTCACGAAACACTGCGT
Source organism: Aedes albopictus (assembly GCF_035046485.1). Lineage (NCBI taxonomy): Eukaryota > Metazoa > Arthropoda > Insecta > Diptera > Culicidae > Aedes > Aedes albopictus. The sequence continues at coordinate 93,871,131 of NC_085136.1, forward strand.
TGTGCAATATCGTCATCAGAAGGCGCTAGTGTGAAACGTCAAACGCAAAGAAAAACGATGGGCGCTCTTCTTGTTATGAAAGCCACAACCAAGATTCAAAATGATCGTTGAAGGCGTGGTCAATGAAAATTTCGCCAGTGTTACGTTTGTTTGTCTGTATACATACCTGACAATGCTCCCGAAAAAAACAAAAAAATACTACCGCTATGAATATTAAAAATTGTATAGTAATTTTTTTCTTCAGCCACCAACACCAAACAAGTAAGTTAAAATTAATAAGTGATTTTGTTTATTATAATCTAACGAACAAGATGAACAGTCGCTTTCTCAAAGGTCTTCAACTCAACGCTCTCTTGTAGACCGTTTGTGTCGTTCGGACATTGGCATTGAAAAGGTCTTCACCGTTTGGGTTTCAAGAACAGAGTCTCTGGTTTATTCAATGTTTAACTTACAGCTAGTCTCATTATAAAAGTCTACAAACCAATACATATGAAAGTTCCCGAGTGGAGGAGGCGCTAAGCATCGATTGACCAATCGGCGGCGATCGGTATGTAAGTTGTGATTGCTGTAAAAAAGATGCAACATCTGCATAAGGCGCAGTGTGCTTGACGACAGTGGAGGTCTGTAATTTGACCTTCTGTTGCTCGGGTCTGCTGGGTACAGTGGACTCAGCATGGCGCAATGATTTAATGACCTGCACTTGAGGAGTGCATGGTAAGCATGTGATACGAATGTAATTTGAGAATAAAGTTGAAGAGTGAGAATTGATTTGTTGCAGAATGGTTCTATGTTGAGCAATTCACTTTTATGTTTATAGAGCTTCGCTTACACCTCATCCCTCAGAGAAGAATGATATTACAAAGTAAGATTATTCGTCTACAAAATTTTGAAAGTTTGTTTTTATGAAAATATTTATACTATTTTAAAACTAACCGAGTTTTTTCACTTCATAGCTTGTTGCTATGAAACATTTACCTACTTCAGTTTTTGTTTCAATTTTTTATATTATTATTTATTTTTTTTACTGAGGTTAGGCTCGGTGGAATTCCTACATTTAACGTTTTAAGCTACGATTAATCTATTTTTATGAACTTTGAGAATTTCTTCTGACAAAAGATTTTTGATTATAATGTTTGGGTGTTCTTCTGATAATATTTCATATGGTCCGGAATAAACGGGATCGAGTTTTCTTCTGTTTTCTTTTCTGAGCCAAACTTTGTTGTTATTGCATATCTTAAGTGGATTTGCTTTTTGTTGTTGCGATTGAATCCTTTTTAATTTTGATTTGTCCAAAAGTTGATTTGCTCTCTGACAGACTGTTTGTAATTTGAATTTTAGTTCAGCTAGATAAGATTCATAGTTGTTTATTGGTTCAATTGTTACGTTATTTATAAACTGAGTTGGTAAATTAGCTTGTTTCCCAAAGATTAGCTCAAATGGAGTGAACAAATGTTCGGAGTGTGGAGTTGTGTTGTAACTCAAAGAGTAGAACATTAACCAGGAATCCCAATCATCATGTTGTTCGTTAATGAAGTGTCTAAGGTACTCATTAAGACAACGATGATTGCGTTCCAGGCTTCCTATAGTTTGAGGGTGGTAAGAGGTTGAAAATTTTTGCTTTATTTCTAGCAAATGGCATACGTTATCAAAAATTTCGTTTTTATATTCGGTACCCAAATCTGATTTTATTACAGATGGGCACCCAAATATGAGTAAACAGTTTTCTACTAAGGCTCTCGCAAGAGTTTTTGCTTGTTTGTCCGGTATGGGAGTTACTATGATGAATTTCGACAGATCGCATTGAATAGTCAACGCGTATCTGTTTCCTTTTAATGACCTGGTGAAAGGTCCTATTGTATCGATTGAGATAGCATCGAAACACTTGGTCGGTGTTGTAGTTTTCATAAAGATTTCATTAGTTTTAAAGGTATGTTTATTTTGAATGCATTTAAAACAATTTTTAATATAAGTAGTAATAGTATTTTTCATATTAGGCCAATAATATTTTGACCTTAATCTTTTAAGTAATCTATTTGTACCAACGTGACCTCCCGTAGGTGAGTCGTGGTTTTCAGATATCAATTTTTGTATCATATTATTATCTTTAACTACTTGTACCGGTACATATATAATAATTTTTATATCTTTTAAAATTTCATTACACGCTTTCTTAAACACCTCTAGTGGTATTAACGTGAATATTTTATCGTCTCGTTTCATAGCTAACGTTTTAATATGTGCTTTTTGAGACATTTCGTTCATCACCTGCAGGCAGTTTGTTAGTTCAATTTGACCGTTCGTATAGAATAATGCTGCTTGAGCGATTACTCTTTTCAGGTTCTTGGTAAATATTTGCAAATTAATTTTGTTATGTCTAATGTCGAAGATGATTTTTGGGATGTTGAATGCATCCAAGTTGTTGACTGATTCGTAAATATTGAGGTGATCAGTCTCTTTATTATGAGAATCAGGGATAGTTGATTCATTACGTTGATTATTTAGTTTATTTGTTACGGATCTCGTTTGAACTGGTAATATTGACAAACTTTGTAGTTCTTCTGAGTTGAGAATAATACGAGAAAGAGCATCGGGGCCCACGTTGTTTTTGCCTTTAACGTATTCAATGTCAAAACAGAATTCTTCTAAGTCTAATCGCATATGTGTGAGTTTAGACGATGGATCCTTCATAGAAAATAAATACACCAACGGACGGTGATCAGTTTTCACTGTAAACCGTCTGCCACATAAATAAGGTCTAAAGTGAGTTATTGCCCAATGTATGGCAATTAACTCTTGTTCGATGGTAGATTTGTTTGTTTCGCATTTAGAAAATGCTTTACTGGCGTATGCTATTGGCATTTCAATGTTATTGTAATCTTGAGATAATACTGCTCCGCAACCTAATTTGGAAGCATCTGTGCTTAAAATGAATTGTTTAGAAAAATCGGGAAATTTAAGAATTTGCGGCGATAAAAGTTTCATTTTCATGTTTTCAAAAGCATGTTGGCAGGCGTCAGTCCACATGAACTTAACGTTTTTCTTCAACAAAGCGTTAAGTGGGCTGGCTAAATCTGAAAAATACGGTATGAACCGTCGGTAGTAATTACAAAATGCGACGAATCTTCTAACTTCGTCTGCATTTTTAGGAACAGGATAATTGGAAATTGCATTATATTTTGACTTATCCGGTTGTATACCTAGTCTGCTAATATGATGTCCTAAATAAGTGACATCTGCGCAGAAAAAGTGGCACTTTGAAGGATTTAGTTTCAAGTTGTACTTGGCTAAATGTTCAAAAACGTTTTCTAGATTCATTAGATGATGATTTATAGAACATCCAACTACTATTATATCATCAATGTACAAGAATGCACATTGTGGAGGGAGACCACTAAGGGCAATGGTCATCATCCTCTGAAAACTGTTTGGGGATATATTTAAGCCAAACGGTAATCTATTAAATTCAAAATGTCCGGATGATGTGGAGAAGGCTGTGAACTTCTTTGAGTCTTCTTCGAGTTCTATTTGATGGAAACCGGAAGCTAGGTCAAGGGTTGAAAAATATTTTGCTCTTCCAAGCTGATCCAAAATTTCATCGACTCTTGGAAGAGGGAATTTATCGGCTATGATTTTCTTGTTTAGTTGTCTATAATCGACAACTAAACGCCATTTTTTATCTTCTGATTCCGATTTTTTCGGAACTAAAAGAATCGGAGAATTGTACGGTGATACTGAAGGTTGTATTATACCGTCATTCATCATTTTGTTGATTTGAGAGTTAATCTCACCTATGTGTGCCTCTGGTGTCCTGTAATTTTTTATATAAACAGGAGATGGATCATTCAAATGTATTTGTTGCTTGTAAAAATTATTACAAGTCAAAGTGTCAGTTTTTAGAGCGAACAAATTACTATATTTGTCGCAAAGTTTCATCAATTTATTTTTTACGTTAGTTTCAACATGAGATAGGTTTAATTCTTCCGAAAGTTGTCGTGATCTATTATTCATCGGATTTTCCGAAAAACTGAAAATATTGAAATTGCTTAGAGGTACACAATGGTTTGTAAAGTTTTTCTTTAGTTTTACTACTTTATCAGTAGTGTTTATAAATTTGACTACTGAATTTAAGGAATTAACGATAGTGTTTGCGCCAAATATTCCTGGTAGTATTTCAATGGAAGGGAAAAGGTAATCACCTTCATCTACAATCAAACCTATTTGTCTAAAGGCTTCACATCTTGGAGGTAGGATAATGTCACCTTTTAGATTATCTTCAATAATTATTTCTACTAGTTGACCTTTGTTTAGACACGATAAAGTCCAAGTATCATAGTTGATGATACATTGGTACTGTGAAAGAAAATCTCTACCTAAAATACCGTCGGTAGGGATTGGAAAATTATCCTCGACTACTTGAAAAGTATGGTTTATTGCAGAATTGTCTGGGAGTTGAAAATTGGCATTAATTGATCCAATAGTTTGGACTGGGTTATTGTCAATTCCCGTAATTGAACATTTTTCAGTTGTAATTACAATTTCATTTGGTTTCAATTTTGAAAGTTTTATCAAGGAAATTTCTGCACCTGTATCGATTAATAAGGTACAAAGTGAGTTGCAAGAGTTTAAGTTTAAAGTTACGAAATTTGAAAAATTGGTTTGGATTTTGTAAATCCTTTTTATTGCCTCATTTGGGGTTGTGCCAGGTTTTGATAAGTAATTGTTGGTTGTTGCTGCATTAGTTGTACATGTTGCATTTGAGATTGCTGGGGCATCTGTGTTGGAGGTTGGCCCCCAACTTGGTAGTGTTGCTGAGGGCCCAAATGGTTTCCCAATTGTGTGTGATAAACACGTCTCTGAAAATTTCCACCTCTAAAGTGGTTTCCTCCGCGGTTATTACGCATGTTAAATCCGCCACGACCACGATTTTGCCCAAAATTTCTGTACTGTAAAGAATTTTGGTATTGTCTTCCAGGATTGTTTCGTTGATAATTTGTAAAGTTTTGGCCTCTGGAACGGTTGTTCCTGAAATTTTGGTGTGAAACTACACCGCGTTTGACATGGAAAATGTGTGTATTAGCTGTCACGTTTTCCTGTACTTTTTGAATTGCAGTCTTGATGTCTGCAAAATCTCCAACTTTCAGGATTATTTTAGTTTCTTGACTGACGGTGTTGTTGATAAGCGTATCAACACCAATTTTAGTGGCCATTTTACCTGCCACGTCATCGGGGATTTGCTGTCCCACGTAAATGTTTTTCAATTTACTGGTCAAATTTTCTATTTCCGTGCAAAAAGTTTCTACGTTGTCTTTAATTTTAATCGATTTTAATTTTGCTATGACGCTTTCTGCGCTAGTTTTTTCTTCACACCGATTTTTAATGTTTGTTAACAAATCGGGTATCGAAGCAATGTTATCAGGTAGACCGACTCTAGCCTTACCTGTCAGTCGCGTTTTGACAAACTTTAGAAGCATTGGGTGATGGTTCGCATCATTTAGTTCCAACAACAAATTCACTCCGTCGGTAAAAGCATTTAGGCTTTCTGGCGATCCGTCATACGTCTGTAGCAGACTGGATGCCATTTTCAAATCGAATTGAGCCATGATTGGGACTATGGGATCTTCCTCTGTCAATAAACTAAGTTTATTATTTACAATAGTAATTATAGATAAATGTGCGTCTCTAGACGATTTGATAAGAAAATTTAACTTTGATAATGGTATTTTATCTTCGAGATCTAATAAACTTTGTTCGATGTCAGAGAAAAGTTCTTTAGCGTAATTTGATTTTGCAATTAACGTTTCTTTTCTATGTTTATTATTGATTGACTTTTTCAAGTTGTTTGAAAGCTTTATCAATTGTACTACATCGTCTTCTAATTTCAACATGAGGGAAAAATGATTTTAATTTACAGTCACTTTAGTTAATCTGTTATCTACTGAATAAGGATTGATTCCATAATAGCTCATAATCAATAATAATTTTAATATAATGTAAAAGTTTATAATTTCATAATTGGTTCATCACTTAGCTTTTTGGTTTTAACCGTATCCTTCCTCGATGTTGCTGTGAGTCGTCTAATCGGCATACCGGTGGCTTCGTTGTTTGCTGCGGCTTTGGGGTGGATTTTTATGTTACAAATTTCTTCCGACAGAGAGGATTTTCGCTCCCTGTTTCGCGCACTTTTCCCCACTATATTCGCTGGATCGTTAATGTTTTTTGAATATTTCTCATGCAATTAAGAATGTCTCATGCACTTTTGGTACGATATTGTAATTCGTTGTAATTCACGGTTCACGTAGTTCATTATGTAGAGTAATGTTTTTAGACGATATTGGCTAAACTTTCCGCGCGTCGCGGGCGATTTTCGATTTCGCGCATTAACACGCGCCACACCCTACACGCTGCTATTACGGTGGTCGGACCGATTCCGCTCGCGGCCGGGGATGGCAACTGCTGGCCTTGCAGCTGTCCTTGTTGCTGCTGTTGCTGTTGGATTATAATCTCGTCGTTTTTGGAATTATCGGCACCCATTTTCATGGCACTTAGTCAGAGTCACACTTTTTTCACGAGATGCTAAGTTTATGTTGAACACTTATTATTTCACTTGACTTCGTTAATGGATGCTATTCCAAGCCGATTTGTTATATTCTTTCATTTCCACGAAGTACGTGTGAATGATGTCGATTATTAACTTGATTGTACACACGACACTGATTATCAATAGGAGACAAAGTCCGTACTTAGCGATTTGTTTCATTTCGAACACTTTGCAATTTTGAACTGTTAGGTACAATTGTTACTGATATCCTAAGTCGCGGTTCGCCATGTGTCGTTCGGACATTGGCATTGAAAAGGTCTTCACCGTTTGGGTTTCAAGAACAGAGTCTCTGGTTTATTCAATGTTTAACTTACAGCTAGTCTCATTATAAAAGTCTACAAACCAATACATATGAAAGTTCCCGAGTGGAGGAGGCGCTAAGCATCGATTGACCAATCGGCGGCGATCGGTATGTAAGTTGTGATTGCTGTAAAAAAGATGCAACATCTGCATAAGGCGCAGTGTGCTTGACGACAGTGGAGGTCTGTAATTTGACCTTCTGTTGCTCGGGTCTGCTGGGTACAGTGGACTCAGCATGGCGCAATGATTTAATGACCTGCACTTGAGGAGTGCATGGTAAGCATGTGATACGAATGTAATTTGAGAATAAAGTTGAAGAGTGAGAATTGATTTGTTGCAGAATGGTTCTATGTTGAGCAATTCACTTTTATGTTTATAGAGCTTCGCTTACACGTTTGATGAAAAAAAATGTTCAAAAGAGTTACGAAATCTCACCGAAAGCACCATAGATAAACTGAAAGAGACTGGTTATGCCCAAATGTCCACATTGTGTACAAAATTACGCAATTTCACGTCCTGCCGTCTAGAATTTGACAAACGAGCCATCTGTACACAGACAAACAGACGTAACACTCTTCAAAACGGCTTGGCACATGCATTTAACGATCAATTCAAATTTCATTTGTTTTGCGCGATCGTTCCACCAGATGCGCTAGTGTTCGATCGCTTTGACGTTTGTCAGTGTACACGTTACTGAATGATGCAAACGAAAATAACAGGCAATTTGTGTAGTAGTGTGCGTGTCAACAAAACGTCAAATCGAAATCCATCATGGCCGACAGTGTCGCGCGCGGTTCTACCAACAGGTGGCAGTGTGCTCATGAAAATGACACCGGGCAAAAGTTTTTGATGAATTTCCTCTAAGAGTTACGTCTGTTTGTCTGTGATCTGTATATCATCGGTAAAGCAGGGCGCAGGAAGTTCGAAAACGACAACAACTGAGAAATTGCCATCAGCGACATCTGTTTAAACAATTTAATTACGCCCCTTTTCAAAAATGCCCTGTAATATTCTTCAACATCTATACCCATTTCAATATTTTTAACGTTGCAAAACACGCTTTCAACATTCATCTTGAAGAAGAGGGAAAACACTTGTCCTCAAATGTAACAGCAAATTAATGAATAAACGACTAATGCGCGGAGGGCGTGATAAAATCGGAACATTACTGTACATAGTATATTATATGTATATATAATATATAATAAAAACAACTTGTTTTACTCACGCAAGGCCATTAACAATAAAATCAGCATCAAACTTCAATTTCCGGCCGAAATAATTTACACTAAAAAAAATTATTACTAAATGTGAAAATTGTGAAATGTTTGAATTGTCATAACTTTTTTGTTTATTTTCATGGTAGATTGCTAATACAATGGACCGTTTTCTCTAAAAAATTACGTTGGTAAAAAGATAGGGTTTTAAGGTATTTGAGTATTTGTGACAAAAATGATATTTTTTAATGTTAAAAAGATTTTTTCACAGTGTATATTTTCTTAGGAATCGCCATTTAGTTATCTAACTTTGCTGAACAATAAAATCAGCATCAAATCGCGATTCCCGGCCGAAATAATTTACACAGAAAAATTTTTTTTACTAAATGTAAAAATTGTGAAATTTTTGAAATGTTATAACTTTTTTGTTTATTAGTTTACCATCACCAAATTTTTATGGTAAATTGCTAATACAATGGACCGTTTTCCCTAAAAAATTCAAGTTGGTAAAAAGATAGGGTTTTGAGATATTTGAGTTTTTGTGACAAAAATGATGTTTTTCAATGATAAAATAGATTTTTTTTCACAGTGTATATTTTCTTAGAAATCACCATTTAGCTATCTAACTTTGCTGAAAAATTCATAACAATCGAACAATCCGTTTTTGCTGTGCATATTTTTGAATATTTTTGAACCATTTTCACATACACCCTTTTGAAAAGTTAGTCGTGGCTCTAAATAAAAATTTGATATCGAAAAATGGCGATTTAGATGGAACTGAAAAACTGTGCAAAGTTTCAGTTCAATAGAAAATCATGAATTAAAAATTTTCCTTAATTTTGATGCTGTTGCTTGGAATCGCTCAAAAGCTTCCATGATGAAGGTCGTTGTAGTATCAACGGCATCATCTAAAACACTTAGAGTGTCAATGGATGGTGAGTATCCATGAAATGTGACCGCAACCAAATCAGTAAAAAGATCCCAGCTTGTTGACCGGGGATTCCTGAAACGCAATGTTTGCGAAGTAACAATTAAATGATCAAAAAAGATTTAGCGATGGTCAGATAAAGATTCTTCATCTGACACATGCCAATTGGTCAGCTCGTGACTAATTCTACTAGAGCAAAGCGTTATGTCTAACACTTCCTCTCTAGCAGTTACCATGAAGGTTGGGCGGTTGCCTATGTTAAGTAATGCAAGATCTGTTCTACTTAAGTACTCCATCAAACTGGAGCCTCTCAAATTAATGTCTGAGCTGCCCCAGATGATATAATGAGCATTAGCATCACTGCCAACAATTAGCGGAAGGCCTTTTGAAGTGCATTATGCGATGACTTGTTTGAAAGCATCCGTAGGGGATGGTTCATCATGCGGTAAATAAACCGAACAATAGACGTATTTCCTGTTGAGATTTCCAACAGATACATCAATTGTGAAAGCACTTACATCTCTGGTGGTTAGTTCAGAGATGAGTGTAGCAACTATTGCGTTGTTGACAAGCACACAGGCTCGAGGCATGACACGCGAGTTTGCCATTTCATGTTTACTGAAAGTAGCAAACACCGTATTCACAAGGTTTCCAAGATATAATTTCCTTTTGCGAAAGTAAGGTTCTAGGACTAAGGTCACTTAGGCTGTACCATTTTGCATAAGCCTGCAGATATTGATCGTTGCTGTTGATTGTATGCTAAAGTTTAATCTGAGCTATCCTAATCGTAGCCCCTACCCTAAGTAGGCACGATTGAACTCGTTACAATCACAACGAAAAGACGGACAGCAGCAAATAAACCAGATTGTACTTCTACACCACGGTTTTTGAACTTCATTGAGTGATATTTCCGGGCTCTTCATGTCGATTTTGATTCTTTTTGCACCAAAATGAAGATAATAACTTATATTCTTCGAATAGTATCTGAAACTTTGATAAAAGTTTCAAGAAAGTATCAAATTTCTTGTCGTCCGGCTAAAATTCGTCATTTTTTTGCGATGGTGTCCCGTTACGCTGCATTTCTTGATTTCAAATAACAAAATAACCATTTTTGGAAGCAAAAGTTTGATTCTCGCGCAAAACGTAACGCGTGGAATGTGTCAATAACACACGAGTGTAAACAATCATTGCGCACACAACTGTCCTTTTACACATATTCTAATAAATGTTTATGGCATGGATTCCCAAGCTGTGGGTCGCGACCCCCAGGGGGGTCGCCGACCTTTATCCAGGGGGTCGCGAGGAACAGTAAAATATTTTACTGTGACAGACAACAAATGAGGGAATTTCTATGAGGGGTCGCGAAAACTACGTCTGTTGGCAAAAGGGGGTCGCGCGACCCGAAAGTTTGGGAACCTATGGTTTATGGAATTGAATGAGGTGTAGTGGAAACTACCCAAAACAGAACACCCGGCCTATTCGGTGCTACATTCTATTCAAATTCAAGAACTTTTCAACCCTAATCTATCACTCATGATTCCTTCTGATAGTGAGTGTAGTATACCTGGTCTGTTGTACGTCGGAGGTTGGGTCGGTGGGTGACTAAATGCGATGGCTAGATGGGCAGTTGGTGCCAGAGCCAGTTCTAACTCCCTAATTCACATCTACGCTCTGTGATCATGCCAAATTTACTATTTAATATTTAATTTAATTTCACGACCATCTGTAGTCTCTTACTCCGCATCCATATATCAAATCTCCTATCGGTTCTCTGGATGCATCGATAATGTCACGTCACGTACCACGAACGAAAGGGAAAGTGATCTGCCTTGTTGATCCAGGCTACGGTGAGGTTGAGCTGGAGATTGGATGGTGATACACTAGGGTGGTCCTCACAGACATTCTCATCCAGCCAGAAACGTCAATTTCAGCATCTGAATGAAAATAAAATCCTCTTCGACTGGGACGGGAAGGGTAGAAAGCTAGCATCAATTGTCACAATCATCTGAATTCGGAACTGGTAGCATGCACTCAGGCTGAAATTCTCGACAGCTCGTTTCAGTCCTCCAGTGGCAGTTTTCAGAGTTACAACTCGTACGACACCATCAGCTCCGGGGTGTACATTCACAATGCGACCCATACGCCAACGCATCGGTGATTGATTCTTATCCTGGATAACCACCAACTGTCCAAATTCAAATTGAAAAGGTGGTTTCCAATGCTTGGATCTGCCTTGCATTTGTCAGAGATATTCCCGCTTCCACCTACTCCAGTAATGCTGAAGTTGTTGCTGAACTAGCTAGTAACACTTCAATCGGTTTGTGGGTATCTGTCGTAGGTCCAGTTCCGGAAACTACTGCAAGGAACTGCCAATCAAAAAATGCGCTGGAGTCAAAGGTCTGCATCATCCGATATTGGAGACAATGGTCTGGAATTCAAACAACCCTCCACTTGTACTAGCAGAGTGGCCAAGTCCTCATGTGGAATAGGATTGGATCCGGTAACCCGTAGAATGTGATGCTTTGCCGATCGTATCGAAGCTTCCCATCATCCTCCGAAATGTGGGGAGCCGGGAGAATTAAAATGCCACTTAATCCCCTCGTTGGCACAAAACCTAGCAACATCCTGACGGTGTTCAGCGTCCTTCCATAGTCGCAACAGTTCCTGAAGCTGATTTCGAGCTCCGACAAAACTCGTCCCATTATCGGAATACAAATCGGTACACCTTCCTCTGAATCGTCGGAGTGCTTGCAAAAATCTCTCCGTCTACAAGTCGGATACCAGCACAAGCACACGAACAGGGATACATATGCTTTTACGGCAGCCTTACGTGGTAGATAGACCGGACCAAAGTACACAGTTCGAAAAAAACCTGTAAATTTATGACGGATCGAATGTAACAAAAGGACCCCGTCATATATGATGGAAATTTTTGTGCGCTCTTAAAATTACATTGCAGATATCTGTAAGAAAATATAAAGAAAAATTGAGGTCCGAGCGAGAATTGAACTCAGATCCTTGGAGTGTGAGTAGCACGCCCGAGCTCTCTCGGCTATCTCAGCTTGTTGAAAAGAGGGCAGTCAAAGTTAAACTGCTTCTACCATAATGCACGCATTCCCGACTCCGGCTGCTGCAGAAAGTACTGCGAGAGACAACGGAGAAACCGCCACAGCTGCGAGCAGCCGTTCGTTTAGCTGATGACGAAGAGTGGCTGGCATGATTTATAGCAGATGCATGTAAATTTAAAGCGAATATGCTTTAAAATCTGTAAACAAGCCGTCTGACCAGCAGCGGGCTGCTCAGCTGACGTTAAATGTTGGTGATTTACATTTTTCTGCCGCAAATTTCAGTTGATCTTGAATTTACGTGCTGTTTAACTTTCACATTTTTTTGCTGTGTAGACCACTCCGGTTTTGGGGAACGGTCGAAAAACCAAAACCCTTGAATCGGTAACTCTCCCTTAAATTGTCGTAGGGAAGTGGAACCATCTCGGCCGTGGTCCTATTTTGGGCACTTTTCTGCCATAACTAAGCCAATTTTTAACCAATTGACACAATTTTTGGAACGCGATGATATACGTATTACGTATATCGATATACGTATATACGTATATACGTATATATGTAGCCGTGCGTATATACGTATATATGTAGCCGTGTACAAGATTTCAAGTCAATTGGTTTGAAATCGACTGAGTTACAGTGAAGAGTGCCCAAAATACCGGCCGCTGCCCAATCGGTTCGCTACCCTACTTGCCTTGGTTTCGACCTGAAGCGTGTGAGGCATTGGTGAACAATCTGCCGGGCAACATTCCTTCCTCCTAGAGGCCTGTAGCGCTGCCGAACAGTTACCAACAGAAGTTGCGGACCAGCGTGAAGTAAACGCAGACGATGTTGCTCAAAAACCATCCTGGTTTAACCAGGGTGTCTGGCTGGGAGAATCATAGGGTGCTTGGTGTCTTCTGCCTTCTAACGAAGCTGGATCTGAAATTGGCCAATTGCTCCGTGCTTCGGTTAACCAACTAGGCCCGCGCCATCAGAAATCGTTGTTGATGATCTCCTTCGATCCTACTCCCCTCGAAATCAAGTCAGCCGGGTTGTCTGTACCTGCCACATGTCTCCACTCGCATCCTTCCGTTATCGCTTGGACTTTCGCAACTCTGTTAGCGACAAATACCGATCACGTCGATGGAGCAGCCTGGATCCACCGTAGGGTACCCGTAGAATGCACCCAGAAGGTCGTTGCTTCGTAAACTTCAGCTGCGATTCATCCAAACATTCTTGCTGGTATTTTTGTAGAACATTTCTCGGGAATATCTACAGAAACTTGGATAGAGTGGGACTTATCCATGAATTTTCGTAAGGATTTCTACAAAAATCTCCCCAGAATTATTCCGTGCAGCCAGTTATTTATCTAGGGATTTTCATAACGATTCGGTTAAAAGTTTTGCTTGATTTCTTCAGAAATAACTGCTGGGATTCCTAAAGAAATTGTATATGGAATTCAAAAATAAACATCTATAGACGCCTTGAGTTATTTCTCACTATATTATTTAAACAATTTATCCTGAAATTCGTCAGTGTATTTCTTAAGGATTCCTTCATAGATTTTCCTTTAGGGAAATTTCTGTGGATTTTCAGGGGTTCCTTCTTGGAATTCCTCCAGGATTTATTAGCGTTGGAGGAATATATCTTGGTATAGCTTTGGAAATTTCTTAAGTGTTTTCTTCTGGATTTCCTGCAGCGATTCTCCAACAAATTATTGCTGGGAATTCTCCTGGAATTCATGCTAGAATTTCTCAAGACATTTATGCCGAGACGTCTCTAAATAATTTCACCAGATATTCCCCCAGAGCTTTTTTCAGGTGGAAATTCATTTGAAATCCTAGCAATGATCCCTTCGGGGATTGCAATAGGGAATCCTTTAGAAATTACTCTTTAAACAATCTCTAGAGGAACTTCCAGATATATTCTAGAGAAATTTCTAGGTTAAACACAGGAGTGACTTCTTTGGGAATCGCAATGGGAATTTCTGGAGAAATCCCTAGATGAATTTATTGGAGAAATTCCACAAGCAATCTTTTGAAATATACATGAACAAATCACGGGATGAAAAACGTGGATGATACTTGGAGAAATTGTACTATGGTTCCTTGGTGAAGTTCTTTGAAGAATTTCCAACGAAATTCTTGTAAGTAGATCTTTAAACGAATTCTTTGGAAATTAACCGGTATTTCCAGAAAAATCATGGTGGGAATCTGGAAGAATCACAGGAGGATTTCTAGCTTTAATCATTGTAGGAATCTCAGCATGCTTCCCGTAAGAACCTCTGAAGTTGTTCCATGTTCTATGGGGATCCCTATTAACATGGGACAACTATGCTGCACACGGCAGTGAAAGAATCCTAGCAATTTTTTTTTAATTCTCTGCCTCAACTTCCAGAATCCAGACGAATTCCTTTTGGCAGAATGAATTCCTGTACAACTCCTAGACCAATTTCTGCATAAATCACTGGACGAATTTCTGGAAGAACTCCAATAATAATTATTTGATGTAGCCTTGAAAAAGAGTCAGTCATTTCTGGAGGCATGAAATTTGATGTAAATAAGTATTTTCATGTAAATGTCCGCTTTATTGAAAAATAAAGAGATAAATTTATAAAAATTGCACTTTGTTCTGGTTTGTAAATATAGTTCTTGGTGGTGGTAATGGCCTGAATACGAGCCGAACTTCATACCTTTCATAACCTCTGCCCAGCATGCCCACCAAGTGCAACGACCTTCAGTTCAAAAGTGTCAACGACTTCCAGCACGAAACTGCGTCTCGTCATCAAAGTGTCGCACCCGGGGAGAGTGTTAATCATCAACGTCGAGCGTCGTAACCGAGCTGAATGATATAACCCAAATCTTGTCATACCACATCACAACTCGCGGTCAACCTTGCTCTCCAATCTGCCTGCGCAGAGGTGCACATGGTGTGGTTGGTGGCACTGTTAGTTTATCAAACCACGACGCAATCTTTGAAAATGGAAGATGGTTCGGTGCATTTGAATAGTTGGTGACACACTTTTAGATTGGTGGATGACATTTTAGAAGCGATGTCGTTACCATTTGTTAACAGTGTTCTCTAAAAAAGGATGCAATTCGATCGATGGGAAATCGTCAAGAAAATTGATTAAGAGGTATGTCAGATGAAACGTTTTCACAGAGCAGTTTTAACTACGTTTTGATCATTGTAGGTTTCAACATTTTTCAACCATTCCTCGTTTGTCCACCGCAGAACTGCATTGATCCATTTGAACTAGAGACCAACTTTCAAGACCTTTACCGACGCTAGTTTTAATAGCACACAAATACACTCGCACTGCATTTGCACCAAGTCAGTTACCTCTTTTTAGTACCCATGTATATGCTGCAGTTACTAAGCCTAGAAAAACCAGTTGCTTTATGGGTCTTGCAAGCAACCGTCCAAACATCTAAAAAGCGGAAAAAACATCTCTCGCCCTCCCGACCCCTTTCCTTCCTTTCAACCGACCGACGCGACGATGGCATAAAACACATGCTACCACGCAAACTCCACATCACACCACGTCTGCACCAGCACTCAGCAATAACATTATTGCCACTTAAGACCTTCGGCTCATATTAACGATACCTTACCTATTTATAGCCGCCACTCACTAACAAGCTTATAGTCGCTACCGACGACCGCCAATCCGGGTAGTGTTTGATCTTCTGCAACACTCCTATTCGCACACGCATTTGATTACCATATCGATCAGGTTGACTTTTTCCCCAAAAAACAAGAAAAATGAAATGGCCCTTGAACGGTCGGAATGTCCTACCACCATCGATAACAGGAGAATCTGGGTGAACGCGCCACTTAAGAAAAGGTTTGTGAGGTTGATTCTTGGAATTCATCAGACCAACGTTCTTGGAAAGAACGTTCTCTGGGTATGAAAGTTCAATATTTCTGTGAATCGAAGCCGATTGGCATTTCACACCACGTCCCCCTTTTTGGTGCTAAACTTAAAAGCCAATAATCATATGCAATAACTAATAATGTGCCCACAGATGGAGCAAACTACATAGGCATTCGCCACCACGGTGACGCCTTTGAGCGGGTTGATCAGTCAGCTGTGTGTTGAATGACACCATGCAGCTACTGTGTGTGTTGGTGGGTCCAATGGTCCAATGGTCGAATGGTTGGTGGTGATCGTTCGCCGACTGTGCAAAAAACCAATTCTCCTTGGCTGCAACTTTTAAGCATTTGGCCTGCACAGCATAGAGCTGGTGTTGTGAACCATTTTCTCCAATATGACGCCCCTGTAAAGTTGTTTCGATTTATACCTGTATGAAACAGAAATCTATAATCTTGATCGAAGAAACTAATCTAGTTTGATCCCATAACCACAGTATAATAAGTACAATTCTACTCTCCTACATATATTTTTTTAAATATCTCTTCTGTTACATACATGTTTTAAACTAGATTCTTCCATGTTGGTTTGTTGTTTACACTTTCTTCAATCTCAATAATTACCTCTTTATTTATTCCTATAATAATAATAGCTATCTCCATCTCTATATCACTATAACCGTGTCTGTCTCTTTCTCTACATCTATCTTTAAGTCTATCTTGATAGAGATCTTACATATCTACTTCCATCTCTTTCTATCAATTTCTTTATCAATCTATTTATCTATCTCTTTATCTACCTCTTCCGGTGTCCATTTATTTTTCCATGTTTTTTTTCTTTCTTTTTATTTATCTCTATCTCTATTTTCATCTTTATCACTATCTCTATCTTTATCTTAATCTCCAATTTATCTCTGTCTTAAACTTTATCAATATCTCTATTTATATCTTCTTCTTCTCTATTTCCATCTCTATGTCTATTTTCATTTCTATCTTTACCTTTGCCTATTTCTTTTTGTATCTCTATCTCTGTTTCAATATATGTCTCTATCTTTGTTTCTTTCTGCATTTATTTATTTTTTGTATCTCTATATTTATCTCTATTTTTATCTCTATCTTTATCATCATCTCCATCTCGATCTCTATCTCTATCATAATCTCTCATACTTTATCTGTTTCTATCTTGCTCTCTGTTTATCTTTCTATCTCTATCTCTTCTTTCATCTATCTCAATATCTATATCTAGTTCTATCCTTATCCCTGTTTCTGTCACAATATCTGTTTCTATCTCTATTTTTATATTTGTGTATTTCTTCTATCTCTATCTTTATCCATATCTTCATCTCTATTTTTATCTCTATCTCTATGTCTATCTCCGCCTCAAAATCTGTCTTTACCTCTATTTCTATCTTTGTCTTTATCTTTTTCTATATATATCTCTATCTTTGCCTATATCTCTATCTTTTTTACTGTCTCATTATCTGAATATATCTTTATTTCTATCTATTTCTTTTTCTATCTCTTTTGATAATATTATCGCTATTTCAATCTCTATATCTATCTCTATCTCTATCTCTATCTCTATCTCTATCTCTATCTCTATCTCTATCTCTATCTCTATCTCTATCTCTATCTCTATCTCTATCTCTATCTCTATCTCTATCTCTATCTCTATCTCTATCTCTATCTCTATCTCTATCTCTATCTCTATCTCTATCTCTATCTCTATCTCTATCTCTATCTCTATCTCTATCTCTATCTCTATCTCTATCTCTATCTCTATCTCTATCTCTATCTCTATCTCTATCTCTATCTCTATCTCTATCTCTATCTCTATCTCTATCTCTATCTCTATCTCTATCTCTATCTCTATCTCTATCTCTATCTCTATCTCTATCTCTATCTCTATCTCTATCTCTATCTCTATCTCTATCTCTATCTCTATCTCTATCTCTATCTCTATCTCTATCTCTATCTCTATCTCTATCTCTATCTCTATCTCTATCTCTATCTCTATCTCTATCTCTATCTCTATCTCTATCTCTATCTCTATCTCTATCTCTATCTCTATCTCTATCTCTATCTCTATCTCTATCTCTATCTCTATCTCTATCTCTATCTCTATCTCTATCTCTATCTCTATCTCTATCTCTATCTCTATCTCTATCTCTATCTCTATCTCTATCTCTATCTCTATCTCTATCTCTATCTCTATCTCTATCTCTATCTCTATCTCTATCTCTATCTCTGTCTATTGCATTACACCTCTATTTTTACCTGTGAATTTCTTTTTCTTTATCAATCTCAATTTTTATCTCTATTTCTAGCTGTGTCTATTTATTTTTCTTTCTCAATCTCTATTTTTATCTCTATCTCTATCTTTATCTCTATCACTATTTTTATGCCTATCTCCATCTCCTATTTATCTCTATATTCATCTTATCACTATATGTATTTATATCTTGTTCTCTACCTTCCTCTCTATCTCTATCTCTATTTCTGTTTCTACCTCTGTCTATTTCTTTTTCCATCTCTATCTCTGTTTCAATATCTGGCTCTATAGCAATTTCTCTCTGTGTTTATTTCTTTTTCTATCTCTATCTCTATTTTTATCTCTATCTCTATTTTTATTTCTTTTTTAATCTCTATCACTATCACAATGTCTGTCTCCATATCCATCTATGTATATTTCTTTTTCTATCCATATCTCTATCTCTATCTCTATCTCTATCTCTATCTCTATCTCTATCTGTATCTCTATCTCTATCTCTCTTTATATCCCAGTCTCAATATACGTCACTATCGCTATTTCTACCTCTGTCTATCTATTTTTCTATCTCTATTTTTATATTTATCTCTATCTACCTATTTGCTTTTTAAATCTCTTTTTCCATGACTGGATCTATATCTATCTATGTCCCAATCTTTAGCTAAATCTTCATTTCAACTACTTCTTTCCGTCTTAATTTATATATCCAAAACCTTTTTTTTTTTTTCTATCTCTGTTTCCATATTAAGCTCTAATTTCATCCCTATACTTATCTTTATTTCCATCTCTATTTCTGTCTCTGTATATGTCCTCTGTACATGCCTCTGTATATGCCTCTTTCATTGTCTATTTCCCTCTTGTTATTTCTTTTTTTATCTCGATTTCTTTTCTATTTTAATAACTTTTTCTTCTTTTATTCAACCTCTATCTCGATATCTACCTTTGATTTCAACTCAAGCTCCTAAATATATCTTTATTTCTACTTTCAATTCTGTTTCTATCTCTATCTTTGTCTTTGTCTTTGTCTCAATATCAATCCGTGTCTCCTGTACCTATTTCTATCTTTAAACCTACCAATTATTTCTACGGTAAAGGAGGGGGGGAGGTGGTACTGACAAATGATCCCATAACCATCCGATTACACAACAAACGTGTGATCGATTGAGTCCACGATGCACTGTCACCAAGGATTGAAAAATGAGGAGAATTTCTGAACATGATTGACATTTTTGAAAAACAGTTTTGCCTGACATTTCAAAATTAAAAAAAAACTTCAAATTCATTTTTTTATTTCTGGATAAGACGCCTATACAGACCCTCGAGTTTTCAAACACGTTAACAAAAATAATTCAATCCACACATTATAAATCTGGAGCCTTTCTTCTGTTCAAGATATATTATATTGTAGTTTTTTGTTTGCAATGATATAAGATTTAGAGCTTATTTCCGGTTATTTGAAAATCCGGTATCCAAACAATTGACTTTCAGAAGTCTAGGTGTAAAAATTAAACCAATGATTGTATGATTGATACGCACATAAAAAATATGGATTTTTATTTATCTCCCATAGAAGAATTTGTTGGTCTATGTTTATTTTTTTTATATGGCAATTTGTGCAGAACGTATTCAACATACCTCTAAGGACTGATATGCACATAATGAATCAAATGAAATGTTTAACACTTGGCATATGTTTCCCATTTTATTGAAGCAGGATATGTGTGAATATGAAGAGCTGCAACGTTGTGCCCATACTTTCTTGAATACCCTATACTTTCTCTTTTTATTCTTGCATCACATTCTGATCCTATTTTGTTTTAGTATTATTTTTTTCTTATTTTCATTCTTTTATTGATTTTTGCTTTTCTGCACTCTATTGTTAATGATTTATTGCTTCAGCTGCAACTATATCCCATGTTTATTTTACTTTTTTTATACAAATTTTACTTTTTTTCTGATTCTGATAATTTTTTATTCCCATTTCTATTTTAATGTATTCTGGTTTATTTTGTTTATTTCATGTTAATTTTTCGTTACACACGTTTCTGATTATTTTTTTTAAATTTCATTCAATGTTTGTTACTTTAGCTGTACCTACGTTTGGTTCTCCTTTAGTTTTGATTGGTTTCATAACTTTTATATATTTTTTGCTTCATTGCTTATTATTTTCCTCTCACAGTTTCATGTTGTATTTATTTTTATTTCTGTGTATTGTTCTCCTTTGAAATTGTATCCTGTCCACTCACTTTATTGTTTTTGACTTATTTTTTTCCAGTCTCAAATTTTATCTTGCCCAATCATAACTCATTGACTAAATAGTTATGATGTCTTACTGTCCTTTTCATTTTTTTTGTCGAAGTTATATATCGTTTGTGATCCTAGTGGTACATTTTTTTCTTTTTTTTTGTTTCTATTTAATTTAGCTTTAGCATATTGATTTCTTGTTTGCTTCTTTCTTATTTTCCTAATTGTTTACCATATCTTTTCCACTTATTACTCATCAATCTCTGTTTTACTTTCTAATCTCTGTTTTGCCTTTCTCGAACACCAAGGTGTACCGAAAGGCTATATGTTCACTCCAAAAATGAAGTCTTGATAGAACCCCCGGAGGGCCAAGTCTTATATACTATTCGACTCAGCTCGACGAGTTGAGATGATGTCTGTGTGTGTGTATGTGTGTGTGTATGTATGTATGTGTGTGTGTGTGTGTGCGTGTGTATGTGTGTATGTGTACAAAAATGTCACCTCACTTTTGGATAGTAAATATCATCCGATTTCAACACTTTTGGTTTCAATCGACGCGGAATATTGTCCCATTGTTTCCTATTGAAAATGGTTTGAATCGGTCCAGCCGTTCCGGAGTTATGGCCATTTAGGTGTTCCGGACCGGTACCCCAGGAAGGGGCCAGATATGAAATTGCAACAAACCCATGCATGTGACCCATCAAACCACGGCATTTTCGATTACCTGATGAACAGTAAGCAGGAAAATAGTCGCAGACTATACCTGAACCGGTAGTGTTCCGGAACCGGTTCCGGGTTTCCCGCCGGAAGTGGCCAAATATAAAAGTGAACCAAACCCATGCATGCGACACATCAAATCGCAGCTTTCTCCATAACCTGATGAACAGTAGACAGGAAAATAGTCTCAGACCATATCTAAACCGGTAGCATACCGGAACCGGTTCCGGGTGTCCCGCCGGAAGTGGCCAAATATAAAAGTGAAACAAACCCATGCATGCGAAACATCAAATCACCGCTTTTTCTGTAACCTGATGAATGGTAAACAGTAAAATAGTCTCAGACCATATCTGATCCGGTAGTGTTCTGGAACTGGTTCCGGGTAACCCGCCGGAAGTGGCCAAATATAAAAGTGAAACAAACCCATGCATGCGAAACATCAAATCATCGCTTTTTCTGTAACCTGATGAATGGTAAACAGGAAAATAGTCTCAGACCATATCTGATCCGGTAGTGTTCTGGAACTGGTTCCGGGTAACCCGCCGGAAGTGACCAAATATAAAAGTGAACCAAACCCATGCATGCAACACATCAAATCGCAGCTTTTCTATACCCTGAGGAACGGTAAGCAGGAAAATAGACTCAGATCATATCTGAATCAGTAGCATGCCGGAACCGGTTCCTGGTGTCCCGCCGAAAGGGACTTAATTCATATATGCGACACATCCAATCGTGCCCTTTTCGATAACTTGTACGATCAGCAAGAAAATAAGCTAAGCCCACTATAGAAACTACTGATAGGAATCGGTTCGAGGTGTTTCGCTGAAAGTGGCCGAATGTAAAAGAGAACCAAAAAATATTCGCGACACATCAAATGGCTTTTACGGTATCCTGATGAACGGTTACCAAGAAAAAATATCTCAGTTCATGCTTGGGAAAACTAGTAGTGTCCCGGAATCGATTACCGGTATCCCTCCGGATGTGGACAAATGTGGAAGGGAACCGAACTTCATGCATGCACTTCATCAAATCGCGGTTTTTTCGATAAGCTGATGAACGGTTTTCAAGAAAATCAGCTCAGATTACGTTAGAGACCACCGGTAGTGTTCCACAACCGGTTCAGGTGTCCTGCTGGAATTGGTCAAATGTAAAAATGAACCATGTAAATTTTCCGGATCCGGTTAAGGGTGTCCCACTGGAAGTGGACATGTATAAAATTGCATCAAACCCATGCTTGCGGTACATCAAATCGCTTTTTTGTCAGTAACCTGATGCATGGATAATGAGAAAATAGTCACAGTCCACCGAAGTTACTACCGGTAGAATTTTTAGTTCCGGGGGTCTCGTAAGCAATACAAAATAGACTCAGACTACATAAGAGGCCACAGGTGGTGTTGCAGAAGCAGCGTTGGGTTCTTCAGCGGAATTACGAAAATGAACTAAATCAATGCAAGCGATGGATATGTGTAAGAGATGCAAAAACCTATTAAAAAAAACTAAAGTAATCTCATCAAATCACACCATTTTGGATTCCTGAGACGTAAATTTACAGTAGGATGTGTCAACGTTGTATGGAAAAATAAAAATTAAAGCGCATCAGCCCCGAACATTCTTTTAAATCTTTATTTACTACGTCTAAAATTACTGCACAAAATTTTGATGTGACTGGAGGGCGAGATCTATAATGTGGTTGATATTTGGATGTGATATAGCATTGGCAATTCAAATTAATTACTTCATAAAAAAAATTACATGAATCTTGTAACCAATGATAATAAAATATACCATAAAGTGTGCAGATAAAACTTTGTCAAAGTGATTTCTGTGAAAAAAGTTTAATCCTGGCTAGTAATTGTCATCTTGGTATGAAACAGTCTCCAGTGATGGTGGTCAAGCAGTCAACTGAAAGGACTGATACTTTCTGCTTTGCCCATACGTTGAACATAACGTCGGAAAAAGTGCCCTAATTCAATGATGGCCTTGATAAAATTCTGAATTTTCTAAAAACAGTATTCTCATGATTCAGAAACTCGTAAGTGGTACAGTCCCAGATCGCTGTTATGAGCATTTCCTCCTTCTCGTTCGTTACCAAAGCACAAAGATTTGGGGCTGATCACTGACTCTAAGGCAAGATTGATTGCATCGACGGAAAGATCATGAGTACATATTCGACGAGAAAGGCACTATCACCACTAGGTGGATTAATCTGGGTTTTATTCTTCCTTTTCGGTCAAAAACTTTCCACTTTTATATTTATTCTTCATTTCTTATTCAATTCCATGTTAGTGATAGCTCCTTTCTATTGTCATTCCATTTTGGTACCATTTTAGATTCTGCTCTCATCCCTCTTCTCTGTTTGGTCTCACCCGGTTGTTTCATTATTTATTTGTTTTTGTATTTATATTCTAGACCTGTTCGACTTGCAACAGATTTTTTTTCACATCAAGTTCGCTTTGTGTTCTTCTTCATTATTTATTCAATTGACTGCTTCAATCGTGTCCCATTGTTTCTATTTTTTCATACACATTTGCTTCAGTTTCTGTTTAAAGTCTGCTTCATTTTGCAATTGGTTTGTCTGTTTCCCCCTTTATATAACTTCCATTTCCATTATTTCATTACCCCTTCCTTTTTTCTAATCTTATTTCAATTTGCTCTTTTTTAAGTTATGAATAATTATGTTGTAGTTTGTTTCCAATTGTTGTATCATTCAAATGGAATCACGTGCAGCTTCTAACCCATTCTTACTCCGTATTGTTTTTTTCTTGTCGTTGATTTTCAATTGATTTTTTAATTATATAGCCGTTTTAGTATAGTTTTTATGATAAGTTAAATCACAATTTCTCTTGTGATTTCTTTCAAAATTCCCAAAGAGATTCTTCTGATTCCTTTCAGCTGGGGATTCTCCTGGATATCATTCCAGAACTTCCCAAGCCATTTCTGCCGGCCAAACTCTTTTCAGAAATTCCTCCATTGATTTTTTTTTAGATATTTCTTTAAAGGTTTCATTGGAAATTTCTCCAATCGCTCTTCTAGAAATTTCACTAAAAAGTTTTTCAGGAAACTTTCTAAGGATGCCTCGGGCGTTTTTTCGGAGATTTCGATAGGAATTACTAAAATTACTGAAGGGATTTATTAGGGAACTTCTCTAAAGGTTAATGAAGAAATTGCTTACGGGGTTCCTTCAGAATTTCTAGGAGGGATTCATTCTGTAGTTCTTCGAATTATTCCTTCAGGAATTTTTCCACAGTGTGTCACAGTGATTCTTCTACGGATTTCTATAGAATTTGTGCTTACTATTGAGATAAGTGGATACGCGGCAGAGGATGTTTTCGACATAGCACACTCTTAAGGCTGAGGAAACAAATCCTTCCCTAGCCGGTTCCGCTTCCGCTGCCGTGTATTGTCTTGTAAAGATCACAATTACTGCACCATCAAGCTGCCAGATAGTTTTGTTCCAATAGGGATGTCATGAAAGATTCAATAGTTCTGCTGTACAATAAAAAAGAAAACATTACATGTACTAGAGCACTGAATTTTCAAAACAAATTCTATATCGTCTGCAATCACTTCAGTTTTTTAGCACAAAAAAACGAAAAAGCTTAAACTATAAACCGTCTAAAGGTGATATTGGGAATGAGAGGGTTAAACAAATGTGTTGTCTGTTCCAGTATGTGTTCTATTGTTTCATTACTTGATTTTTTTTTAATTTTCTTTTATACTCTATGCTCAATCCTATCTCTGTCTGGTTGTCCATTCATATGTACATCTGTTCCACCTTTGTTACCCACGTATGTTATTTTTAATATTTTTATATGTTAAATTCTCCAGTTCATTGCTTTCTGTTTCTTTTCTGCATTGTTTTCTCTGTTTGTTTTTTTCTTATTTTTATTTTTATTATGTTCATTTCCGCATTTGTTTGTTTTCTGTGTGTTGTCTTTGTATATCATTTCTCTTTTTCAATTTGCTTTTTCGAATGGTTACTTCACTGACCACTGTTGTCGAAATTACTTCCTTCTTTGTTCAAATATGTTTAAATTCAGTAACATTTAACATATAAACATGTTTTGTTTTTTTTTTGTAATTGCCACTACTTTACAGGTCGGATTATCCGGAGTCGGGTTCTGCAGCTTCTCAAACATATATCTTAGTAACGAAACAGAGATGGTTATATTTGCGGTTTAGGGGAAGATGATATAGATCGATGAGATTGAAATTGAACCTTATGACAACTAAGTTGCCGGGTCATTAATTGGCTCGGTAGCTTAGTTGGTAAAGCACTTGTCTAGCGAATAAGGGTCGTGAGTTCAAATCTCACCTGAACTGTGGATTTTTTCCCAATTTAACCAATAATTTACCCATCTGTACATATGTACGTTGAGTTATCTGAATTTCATAACGAAATGTTGTACGAAGCTGAAATTTTGATTTTTTTTATGGTCAAAATTTCAGCTTTGTACAACATTTCGTTCCTGAGAAATATGTTTAGGAAGCTGCGGAACCCTTCTCAGCATAATCGAGTCCAATCTGTTTTTCTTTTTTTTTTTCTTACCAAAAGTTTTTTCCATTCCTCCTATAATTCTGTCCCATATTTATTTTTGTTCTCTTTTAAAACATGCTGGTTTGCTCCTTTATTCCCTTCTGTTTATTCCTTTTGTTATCACGTTGATTACGCTCTACCATGCTGAACCGGATCTTCGGCAGTGGTTTTCTTAATCCGTGCAATTTAGTTCAACCAAATTTTAAAAATATTTTCATAAAAGCTCCTGCAATTTGCTTACATTTTTGAGCAAGTGGAGCCTAGTAGCCATCCGGTTATAGGGTCACCTAGGTTCTAATGAAATGAAATGAGGGTTTGATTTCCGTTCCGAATGAAACTTTTCGTGAAAATAGTTTCTTCTCTGTATCTACCGGTGCATCCTCCGTGTGCCCCTTGCCAAATTTTGATTCGCATTCAGTCTGTACTGCCTCTGGATAAAAACGGTATCTGTGTCTTTCAAATGAATGTTATTCATAAGCGTTTTTAAATTAGTAGTTTGTTTTCATGGTCTATAGATTCCCTCAGCTACGAGCTTCTATCTGAAAAGGTCCTTCGTGCTATCTGTTAAGCGATATTTCTCGCCTATGTTTCGTAAAGGGCATGTAAAAAGATAAACCTATATTTTTCTAACAAAAAATAGCTCGAATAGTATATTTGAAGAAGTTTAAAAAAAATACACTGAGAGTGATATTCATAGTGGATCTATTTTTGATGTCATATAATTTCAATTTTTCAATATTTTTCTGTTGAAATCTGACTTCCAGCCCCAAAATTTATCGAGTAGCCCACGATGGGCAAACATTTCTAGTTTTTTTTTTCATAATTTTTATTTTTCAAAGTTAGGCCGGCGTGAAAATACTATTATTTATGGTGAAAACGCATCAAGTTATTCTTGTAGATTTGAAGGACTTTACTGTGGGACAGTTTGGCACACCTCCCAGAATATAAAACACCTTTGATATTTTTGACGAATGCTAAATAAATACATATAAACGTAACCCACGTCCAATTTCAGCTTTTAGAACTGATACATAAATTTTTTCCTTTTTTCTGATTTTCATGGTATTCAGGATGTTCTTGGTTATCAATGAAGTCTCAAATACAAATATTCCCATTTTTTCCCTAATAGAGGACTCAATTTGCAACAACTTCGCCAAAGAGAGTATTCTGTTATATCGAATGGGTGCATTTTTACAGCCGTTTCTATGTTGGGGTCATATATGACCCCTCCGGCTCCAAAGGGTAAAGGTATTGTTAGATGTAGGAAAAAATATGCATAGTGTTTTTATTGAAATCTGCACGTTAAAATTATTTTTGATAAAAAAAATTTAAAAAATTCTTTGTTGTTTTAAAAACGGATATAAAATAAAAATTCGTGAGGAAATAAAAGCATTTGACCATATTGTGCTGCTTAGCAAATTTCGAGGCTGGAAGTCCACTTTCTACAGAAAAATAATAAAAAAATCGAATGAAAAGGTTTTTGAAAAATTGAAATTATATGGCATTTAACACAGATATGCGATGGATATTACTCTCAGTGTATTTTATTTTTGTTAATTTTCTTCAAATATCTTCCAACATCTTCGAAGACATCATTTCAATGCAATCGTTTTTAATTATAATGTGTTCAAGAAGTTAATTAGGTATTGTTCATATGCCATTTTCAAAAGTTAGGTGAGGTAAAATGTTTATATATTGATGCCCAAGTAAGTGATGCAATACAAATTGGACTTCAAGCTGTTACTTGGGGTGATTTTCTGACGTTTCACAATAATGTGTATAGACTGATCAGAATTTAGTTATATCATGTTCAAGTAACACTACAAGTTCAACTTTTCAAGACCCTATGTAAATCAGCAGGCACTTTTTGCTCCAGATAAACCTAGCAAATGCAAGGTTCACAGACAAACGCCGAGGTATGCGAAAAGGGAGTACGTTTAGCGCCTTTACCCAGTTGACTGCGGCGGGTTCTGAATCTCATTAGCAGCAGTGGTAGACCGGTCGTACGTCGTCGAGTCAGAGGCGACTCAAGGCCAAGGAGCTAAATGGTGGGGTGTTGTCGAACCTTTAGTACTGTAATTTGATTGATGTATACGACTGCGCGAAATGACACTCATGAAACTAGTTCGACATGGTTCCTTTCACCCAGTTGATGAGGATTTTGTCCTTAATATGTTTTTTTAGGTACTTGCAGCTTGTCCTGCGGTGAAATATCTCTATATGTTATGATGGTGTTTCGGTCTTGATCTTGTTTAAAGTATGAAGTGCCGGGGGAAACAGTGCCGTTAATGGTAGCAATTGTACGCTATGTAATTAGCGAAAAGCATGCAATAACACTTTGCGTTCAGACAGATCTTGTTTATTGCTACGAGATCACAAGATAAATGGCTCATCAACGAGTCGCCTGATGTACATGGTATCAGCTCTAGAATTTCTCTGTTCGAACAGTTTTAGCTATCGTGCTGAATTGACAACGGATTCCGACTCATCTCTGAAAAACTCCGTCAACTCAAATTTCCTCATTCTCATCAATCAAAACCCCCGAACCACAGCATCACGTAGCGGTGTGGTGCGGTGGTTAGTGTCTCAAATCGTTCCAAGGTCGTCCCCAGTGTGCAGTCAGTGATCGTCGGAAATTTTCTGCTCGTTGAGTCTGATATTCACCATTACCACCAGACCGAGCTGAGCTGACATTACCCAAGCTCCATAGAGTCAGGAGTCGCAAGATCAACCTACCGAAGCGTGCCTTCTCGCACTGCGCTTTGAAATTGCTTCCAAAAGATCATCAGCTGCTGCTACCTACCACGCGGCTGCTGCTGCTGCTGCTGTTTGGATCGATTTCATAATTTCAGCTGCTGCAATAGAGAAAACACCTAGCCGGCTGTCTCTTTTGCTCTCTGGAAATGGATATATCTCTCTCGTGTGGTCATGGAATAGGGGTATGCGATACATCGAAAGGTGAAAACGCTTACTCTTCCTTGTTTACCAAGCTAATTTTTCCCAGTGGACCTGATAGATGGTTGAAGCACGGGATTATCACACAGATGATTTGGGATCGAATCCCACTTCCCATAAACTTATAAAGTTAGTATTGATGTTCATATTCTTAACTGAAGCATCACAGGCCCTGTTAAAAACCCTGTTTATATGACTGTTATTTTTTTTTTTGCTAAAAATGTAATAACAAAAAAACTTTATAGAAGCGTTTTGTTTTATATACACTACCCGTCATAAGTACGGACTCGCTTGAAAAAAGTATTGCAACACTTAGTTGAATTTTGCATCACTTTTAAAAGTTTAGCATCACCTTAAAACAACTACATATGTGCTGCTAAATCTCAAAATGCTGAAAATATACAAAGGTACAGTCTTCAGCAAAGTTATTCGGAAGGACGTTGGCATCACAATGACAAGCAGTTGGATTCCAAATTCTGCCGCTAGGTGACGCTAGTGAGCATGGAAAATGAGCATAATTAACTAGTTTTAGCTTGTGATGCTGATGAGATAAAAAGTTCAAGTGAATCAGATCTAAGTCATTTTAATCCGAGTGATACAGGTCTGATTCACTTCATATTCAAGTGATTCAGGTTTGATTCACTTCATATTTAAAAGGTTCAGGTCTGATTAGCTTCATGCTCATGTGATTCAGGTCTGACTCATTTTAATTCGAGTGATTCAGGTCTGATTGACTTGATATTCGAGAGGTTCTGAATCATTTCATGTTCAAGTGATTCAAATTCCATCCACTTCATATTCAAGCCATTTAGGTCTGTTTCACTTTATATTCAATAGGTTCAGGTACGATTCACTTCATAATCAAGTTATTCAGGCCTGAATAATTTTAATCCAAGTGATTCAGGGCTGATTCACTTCATATCCAAGTGTTTCAGGTCCGATTCACTTCATGCTCCAGTGATTCAGGTCTGATTCACGTGATATTAAAGTGATTCAGATCTGATTTACTTTATGTTCAAGTTATTCAGGTCTGATTCACTTCATATTCAAGTGATTCAGTTTTGATTCACTTTATTTTCAATAGGTTCAGGTCTGATTCACTTCATGTTCATGTGATTCAGGTCTGACTAATTTTAATCCGAGTGATTCAGGTCTGATTCACTTGATATTCAAGTGATTCAAATTCCATTCACTTCATATTTTAGTCATTAAGGTCTGATTCACTTCATATTCAAGTCATTAAGGTCTGATTCACTTCATATTCAATAGGTTCAGGTTTGATTCACTTGATCTTCAAGTGATTCAGGTTTGATTCACTTCATATTCAATAGTTATTATTATTACTATTTATTAACGACACTTTACCATTATTGTGGCATTCGTGTCATTCATATTCAATAGGTTCAGGTCTGATTCACTTCATATGCAAGTGATTCAGGTTTGATTCATTTCATATTCAATAGGCTCAGGTCTGATTCACTTCATGTTCATGTGATTCAGGTCTGACTCATTTTAGTTCGAGTGATTCAGCTCTGATTGACTTGATATTCAAGAGGTTCTGATTAATTTCATGTTCAAGTGATTCAGGTCCGATTCACTTGATATTCAAGTGATTCAGATTCCATTCACTTCATATTCAAGTCATTCAGGTCTGATTCACTTCATGTTCATGTGATTCAGGTCTGACTCATTTTAGTTCGAGTGATTCAGCTCTGATTGACTTGATATTCAAGAGGTTCTGATTAATTTCATATTCAAGTGATTCAGGTCCGATTCACTTGATATTCAAGTGATTCAGATTCCATTCACTTCATATTCAAGTCATTCAGGTCTGATTCACTTCATGTTCATGTGATTCAGGTCTGACTCATTTTAGTTCGAGTGATTCAGCTCTGATTGACTTGATATTCAAGAGGTTCTGATTTACTTCATGTTCAAGTGATTCAGGGCTTATTTACTTCATAATCAAGTGATTCAGGGCTGATTCACTTCATATTCAAATGATTCAGGTCTAATTAACTTGATATTTGTGTATTACCCATTTATTAATAGATCGAATATATCATTTCATCAATCACGGTAAAAGCCCTGTTTGAAATTCGTAGTAAACAAATCTATTTTGAAACATATCTAACGTAATCAAAACCGCGAACAGCAAAATATCATTCGAAAAACAAAAAAAAAATGGCCTAGATAGTCCGATTAGCATTGTGCTTTGAAATTCAGCTGCCATCGTCTGGCAGCTGGTAGTCTTAACCAGGCTAATCAGGTGATTCAGGTCGCTTCTTCGAATGCAAACAAACCCCAACCCCAACCTCTATGCTCATCAACACTCCCGCCCAACTACACCAGCTAACCAACGAACCAATAACCCAGAGAGGATGAGTCGCAAGCCTAGGCAGAGCCTAGGCTGCCTAGACTTGCTCGTCTGCCAACAGTTGCATAATTTAAAAGCATTCATAAACGGTTGCAACTTGTGGTTCCAAGCGTGAAATGTTGTACTCCGAAGAAAGCAACAAAAAAGTGCAAACATCTTGTTAACTGCCAATAATTTTGAATCGGCACTGGGGAAGGCCTCTCCTTTTCGCAAGGGTAATTATCGGATGCCCGCTCAATCATACCAAATCGCAATCCGATCAAATCAAATCGAAATCTTCGGTGATACATTGCCCGGCACGGCGGCATCATCATCGGTCGGAATCGGTCATCTGGTCATTTTATCTTCTATTTGTACATCGCTTTATAGCTGTTGTAATGGTGAGCAAGGAATGTAATCATCGCTTGTTGGTTGAGGTGGCAGTAGTCTGTACCGGTCAACACGGGGGGCTTCTTCAGAGCTTGTGCTGTACTGATGTGTTTGTCCGTCCAAGCTTTGCGCTTAGTCCACATTACTGACTGTTTGTCTGTTAGGAGTCTACGCTAAGGGTATACGATGTAGCTTCTGTACCATGTTGATGGAAAACGTGAGTCCAACAATTGTTCACATAGCGATAATATGGCTGATATAGCCAGAGTGATAAATATTTGAACATTCTGATTGTGATGGGTTCGATTCCCGGTCGATGCAGGATCATTTTGTAATGGAAATACTATTGACTTTGTAGGCCACACGAAATGCGAACGCAATACGGTCAATTGAGAAAAAATGCTCTCATTTGATATCTGTGGAAGTGGAACATGAAAGCTACGAAGCAAACTCTGCCCCATTTGAGGCGTAACGCCCGGAAGATACCTATGAAATGTTGAAAATTGATGTTTAACTTCATTTAGTATTTTGAAATGCCGGCTATCAGTTTGTGCGAAATATATGGGTTCCAAAATAGGTTATCAAATCCCACGTCCCACGTTAAATAAAGAGTTTTGCGGTATTTTCGTAATGGAAGTGGACATTCTTATACGACCTACTGGTAATCTACTTCTTCATCTGCACGGAGAAACTCAAGTACCTATATTTGAGTATTTTTATACTCACTTTGAGGTTATTCTCAAATTTTTACTGTAAGTTCATCAACTAGTTATGCATCAGTGAACAAAATTTTGGAAAAGATCGGGCTATTCTGCACGAAGTTATAAGCATTTATAAAAAGAAATGCAATTATAAAAAGAATCCACGGGAAAAGACAGCAGAAATTTCTAAAGGTATACCAGGAAGAATTCCTTGAGAAATCCAAGCAGAAATTGTAGAAAGAATCAAAACAGGAACTTCTGGAGGAATCCTTGCACATATTATTGGTGGAATCCATAGAATCCATAGAAAAAATCTTTGGAGATATCCCCTTAGGGATCCTAAGAGAAACCCTTGGAGAAATAATAGGAGTTTGAGGTCGAATTCCTAAATAAACTACACCAAAAAGTTGTGGATGGAAAACAAAGATTTTCAAGCTTGAACCACTCAACACTAAGATATGTAAGACCTCCCAGGTAACAATCTGATGCTGTTTAAATGTTTCTCCAACTATTTTAAATCCGGCCTCTCTTCAACTTAGTGTTCTTTGAGCACTTCCACAGTTATTAATTGAAGGGCTTCCTTTGCCTGCCATTGCATGAATTTGTATATTGTGAGGCAAGTACAATGATACACTATGCCCAGGGAGTCGAGAAAATTTTCCCGACTGGGACGGGAATCGAACCCGCCGTCTCCGGATTGGCGATCCATAGCCTTAACCACTAGGCTAACTGGAGACAACTTAATAACAGTGAATTCGGAAAATATTTCAATAACAAATTTTGATATTAATATGTTATTGATAATAATCGGAGAGCAGAATTTGTTATGATATCAAACTCGTTACTAAATAAGTTATAATACTTATTACATAAAATTATTCGCTTTGTCTCACAAGCCCGCCAATAACATGAGGTTTATCACTCTGACGTAAGAAATATTTTCAAATGATCGAAAAACACTATATACAGCTTTTAATTCATTCTAAGAGATTTGAAGTCGCAAGATAACCGAACTTTAGTAATTTCTATATTATCAAATACGACGAGCTTATGTCGAATTCGTTTATTTGCACCGCCTGCACCGCTTTGCCACCGGGTGTAGCAAACTTGCACCGAAACCGTTCGTTTATTCGCAGGTACTGTTCTGTTTTGACACCCGATTGGCACCGGTGCAAGAAAATGCTACACCCAGTTTGAGCGCGGTGTAGCAGGTACAAAGCTAGATTTACCAATACATGCATATCGCTGAACTTGTATCGTGGTTTTGTTTTGGTAGGAATGATGAATTTCTCTTCGGCATTAGGTAAACAGTTTTCTTGGATATTCATTTAACAGCAAATCTGTGCGTTTAACAATTATTTTAACTTGATCGATGATTATCACGTCTTTCAATCAACTTCTGAGGAATCTTCACAATTTATCGGTAACATGAAATTTCAAAGAGTTGATTCAACGTATATTTTTCCCATTACTATTTTTTTTTTTGATTATCGCAAATATGTGGATTACTTTTAATGATTTTAATCATTAGAATTTTCTGTCGCATGGTGATCTATCAATTATGAAAAAAAATGACGTAATAAAAGTTTGATAAGCCCAGAATAGAATAAAAATCTATTCATTCAAATTGGACTGAAATGTTACTGAAGTAACAGAGACATTTTGTAGGTACTGTAGTATATAGAAGTATAAATAAATAGGTTTAATTAAAACATCCAACAGCAGATTTGCTTCAGTGTATGGATGTTTTAATCAAACTTATTTATTTATACTTCTATACACTAGTATATAGAAGTATAAATAAGGCTGATACAAATTTATTTTTGACTTTTTGTCTCCCCCCCCCTTCAAAAATTTCTGGCTGGATTTTGCATTTTGAGGGGGCAGATAAAAAAATATTTATCAAAATATCGGGTCTTGCCAAAATATCTTTAACAAATCCGATGAGTTTTTAATATTTTTCAGAATAAATGCTTTATTATTTTTATCCCCCCCCCCTCGACCAGCCAAAGAGTGGTGGGACAAAAAGGGAAATAAATATTTGTAACGGCCTAAATAAGTTTGATTAAAACATCCAT
Source organism: Aedes albopictus (assembly GCF_035046485.1). Lineage (NCBI taxonomy): Eukaryota > Metazoa > Arthropoda > Insecta > Diptera > Culicidae > Aedes > Aedes albopictus. The sequence goes on from NC_085136.1 coordinate 93,905,338, forward strand.
ACACTGAAGCAAATCTGCTGTTGGATGTTTTAATCAAACTTATTTATTTATACTTCTATATACTACAGGTACAAACAGTTTCAAAAACCGTAAATTCTATTTTTTTTTCTTACAACAAATATTGAATTGTTTAATTACATTGAAAGTCAAACAAATGTCACTAAAGGATGGTTAAAGCGTTTTTAATATGAGTTGCGTTTCAATAACGTTATGTTCTAAAAAGCATTTATTTATTTTTCTTTTTACTTTGTAGCTAAATGTTTTCTATTGAACTGCCTTTAACATTTTTTGTGTTAAATTTGTGCACGTAGATCATTTACAATTGTATGTTAGCATCCTTTTTATTAGGCAACGGAAATTGTTTAATTCTAAAGAGTTGCTTTTAATTGAACAATTATTACGAGAATTTGAAGAAGATAAATAATGTACAAGTGTTAAAACATTGGATAACAATTTTCAAGTAGCATTTATTATTAAATACAAGTTTATCATGTACAAGTGGATTACTGAAAACTTTTAACCCTCGAGCGACCGCGCTGTTGTATTTTGTACAACACGATGAAAAAATCTCGCTTTTTGTACTCAGCATTAGCGTGGTGCTGACGCAGGTAGTCAACCGCGCGAGTTACGGAAGGTTAAACTTGTTAAATTGGATATGGAAAGTAAAAAATAAAAATAAATAAAAATAATTTTGTTCATCACGGAAATCATGAAAACATTGATTATGTTTATTTTTGATATCCTTTATTGTTTTCATTGATGCTCTCACGCGCTCTTACTAATACCATCATAAGCTGTCAACAAATTGCACCGAAACCGTTCGTTTTTCCGGTGTCAATTGCTACACCGGTGCAGTGCACCGTCGGGAATAAACGAATTCGACATTAGATTTCCATCTGTAATTTATAAACTTTTCTACTTTAATTGTTTTCGGAGCATGGTTTTGAAATCAACATGTGTACTTGAAAAAGTTGGATTGTCGATAGCAATTTGTGATTTTTGTTTTGTTTTTTTTTTCAGCATGGAAACTGAAGAATTTTTAGAATGCTCAACAGTTTTGCAGAATTTTTTTTTGTGGAAATATTGTACAGATTATTACAAGTTTTCTGGAAACTTTGTTTTAATTCCTCCGATTTTTCCCTGGATTCAAGAATTATGTCGAATATTCCTCCTGGATTCTACAAGGATTCCACCAAAAAATTTTCTATAATTTCTCCTGAACTTCCTCTGATGATTCCTACAGGACTTTCACGAGAATTTTTTGCACTATTTTTTTTCTAAAATTCCTCTATTTATTTCTTTAAGGATTCCGTCAAAAACTCCTTAGGGGCCGTTCATAAACCACGTGCACTTTTTGGGGGGAGGGGGGATCTGGCCAAAGTCTACGCTCCATACAAATTTCAAAATTTGTGTATGGATAAAAGTCTACGAGGGGGGAGGGGGGCCTGAGATGGTCAAAATTTGGTCTACGTTGTTTATGAACAGACCCTTATATGTTTAAAAAGTGACTGTGTCATAAAATTCTTCTAGAAATTCGTCGACAGATTTGGTCATAAACTTTTCCATAAATGACTCCAAAATCTTCCAGAAATTTCTCCGGGTGTTGTTCTACGGAATCTTTAATGGATTTTCAAAGAATCCTCTAGAAATTCCTCCAGAATACTGCATAAAATCCCTTCAAGGATTTCTTCACAATTTCCTGTGATCATTAGTCCTGAAGTTCATCTTAAGATTTTTCTCAAAATTTCTTTGAGGATATCACCAGGAGTTTTTTCGAAAGATTCTTCAGGAGTTTTTCAAAAGTTTCTGCCAAGAATTCTAATAATTGCTCAGAAGAATTACCTTCGAAATTTCTAAGAAAATTACGCGAGGAGTTCTCTTGAAGACTACTCTAGGGATTTATCTAAAGTTCCTCCAGAACTTCCAAGTGCGAAAATTATTTAAGGAATTCTCAAAAGGAATCGTTCAGAAATTTCCTTCTTAACTGAATACAAAAATTGAACAACACAAAGGGACAGGTCATAATTGTCGAATTGTTCCTGTAATTTCAAAACTTGTTACTGTTGTGCTATTGCTGATAAGTGGATCAATACTACAACAATAACTAAACTTGTACTTCAACAAAACATGTTACTTAAATGTAATTTAGTTAATGTATATCAAAAGCTTGATTATAACGAAATGAGATTGTACAACAAAATTTGTTATGAAAAAGCTATGCCTTGATAATTCAATAATAACAAAACAAGATATAAAACAGTTCATGTGATTCCGTAGTTATTAACTTGCTATTCTCCTCTGCTCGGGTTAACGGCTTCGCAGTCTTAGGGTTCAAAAAACGAGTTTCATTATTCAACCGACGTTTCGACACGGGGATAGTGTCTTCCTCAGGGGGAAAATAAATATTAACATTTTTGGTCAAATGTTTTGTCTAACTTTAACTGTCTCGTTTTGTGTCGTTTTTGGTACATGCTTACACTTCGGAATCACTTAAACAGTTCAACGGTTTTTTGGCATGACTGCCATTAAGAATACCATTGGGAATCCTTGAACAATCCCTGGAAAATTCCAAGAGAATTCTTAAGAACTCTAAATGCAATCGAGTTTAACTAATTCTTGGTCTAGCAGAGCAGGTGTTGCAAAACTTTTGCTTCCTGTTCAGTTTCTCTGGATTCCAGTTTTAATTTCTCCACCTTTCCTGCCACACGCCACATGATCTGCCATCATGGACCTCGGAATTCAAAAAAAAAAAATCGGACTCATGTTCCGTAAACGGTCGTTTAAGAACGTCACGATCCGTTGGAAGCTTTCCGCTCAGCACGCTTTGACACAAACGTCGATGAGAGGTGTGTGGACTTTCAACACACTAAAAACACTGGGGGTTTACATATACAATAGATGCGTTGTGTGGATGGACATATAATTCACCCGAAAGAAGGCGGTCTGTGGAAAACATAACCTCATAGTTTCGAGCTTAACTTGAATTCAGGTTAGTCATTACATCTTCGGGTCTTCTCGTGATGCAGTTGGCAACGCACCTGTCTAGTGAGTAGGAGTCGTGAGTTCGAGTCTCACCGAGAGGACGAGTATTATTTTCGCAAATTCCACTCCAATTTGTCCATTTCTCACTCACGACAGTATTTGTAAAGTCTTACCTCATAACGATGTTTATTGACATTTCTATGGAATAGGAATAACCGAAAAAAAAACATGGAAGACAAGAAATTCTACATTTTTTTTGGATTATAGGTGAATATGCTGAAACTCATGAAGAACTTTTTGAAATACTGAAGGAGTTTCTGATATTACTGAAGGAATCTGGAAAGGAATGCAAGTAGAAGCTCCTAGAAAATATTGCTGGAGAAGTTTCTAAATAAACTCCAGGAAGAATTGAAGCTGAAATCTGCAGGGATTTCTGAGACAATATATAGAGGAATGTCCGGAGAAATACAAAAGCGAATCTGTGTATGTACTTCCGCAGGAATTTCTGCTTAAATAACTAAAAGAAATTATGTCAGTATCTGTGGAAGAACTTACTCAGTTCTTGAAGACAAATTTCGGGAATTTCAAATGAAATCCAGGAGAAAATCACTGGAAAAAAAAATTCTGAAAAAGCTTCTGGAGGAGTTCGTGATAAAAATATATGGATGAATTTCTGAGTAATTCCGTGGAAAAATGCCCAAAAGAGATCTACATATAAGTTTTTGAAAAAAAAAAAATTGACGAAAATCTTGGATAAATTTATGATGGAGTCTTTGGAAAATTAATTTGCTAAATGAATTCCTAGGAAGGATGAAAGAATCTTTGGAAATATTTCTAATTGTAATTGCTTTATTTATTCATAACGATAACCTATTGGATGTACCATATATAAGGTCAAAGAAATCTAATGGAATATATTGCAGGGTTTGTGAAGAAATCTCTGGAGATATTTGATGGAAATAATTCCCTTGATGATGTTTTCCTGAAGGAATTTTAAAATTAATTAATTTGTGATTCTTTTGAGCAGATATTGCTTCAGAATCCAATGGAATTTCTAAAAGAAATATGCTGGTTGTTCTGAAGGAATCCACGGAGGAGCTATTGAAGAAACAATGAAAAGTTTTCAGGAGGAACCGTGGAGACATTAAAGGAAAATAGTTATTGTTGAACACTCTTAAGAAATATGTTTAAAGAAACATTTTGTTAATCAATTTCTTGAGAAATTTCAGGAAAAAGAACTCTGGAGGAGCTTATAATAAAATCCATGAAGAAAATTTCCAAATGAATCCGTTATTGAATTTTTGGATAATGTTGCTGTTAGTTTTTCCAATTTAACATTTAATGTCCGAAGAATTATCCGGAAAACTTTCTTAAATATTCTCTGGAAGAATTCCTGAAAAAATCCTGCAGGATTTTCTATAGAAATGGGGAATTTCTTAATGAATCAATTGAAGGATTCCTACGAGAAACTGTCGAAGACATTTTCAAATAAATTTCTGGGATTCCCAGGGAAATTTCTAAAGCGTTCCATCGAAGATTATTTTCACAAATTTCTGGAAGAATCGCCAGTGGAATATATTGGAAATTTCCAAATGAATCTCAAGTCTTTTTTTTATAATCCGTGAATTTATTTAGCAATTTAGGTGGTATTTTCTTGAATATATAATGAAAATAATTTCTGGAGGAATAATTCCGAAAGCAGTCCGTGACAGATTGTTTAAAATAATTACTTTTGGAATTTCCTGGAATAATTTTCTAAAGTAGAGTTTATGAAATAATACTGCAGGAATTTCTAAAGCAAATGTTCCGAGAGAATTTTTAGAAGATTGGTTTGAAAACATCCGTGAAAAACAAATGTTGTTGGAATTTCTGAAGCAATTCTAAAAAGAGTCCATGGAAAAAAAGTCTGGAGAAATTCCACAACGCATTTCTGAATCTCTGGAAGCATAAAGGAGATTTTTCTTACATTTGTAATACTCGGAAAGGGTTGTTCTTCTTATATTTGTGAGGATGCAAATCCAAATCTCCAAAAGCTCCTCTAGAACTACGTCTCGTTTCCCCAAGGAATTGTATCTAGGATTTCTCTGACATTGATTCTGAAAATTTTCAAGTTTGTCTCGTACCATTCTGCTGTTTTATCTATTAGAATCCGATAAAGTTTGCGAAGAAGAGATTCAGACCCCTGGGGTTTCTCCAGTACCCAAGAATTCTTTCTAACCCATCTTTTGAAACTCCTTCTGGAGTTTTTACGGGGATTGTTTTGACAATTCCAGGAATCAGCGTTTATTAGAAAGCTCATTCTGAGATTTATCCAAGAGATACTTTTGAAGTTTTTTCAAGAGTTGCTTCTGGAATTTACCAAAATGCTTCCTCTGAGATTACTCCAAAAGTTTTTCCGAGGTTTTCTTCAGGAATTCCTACGGGATTTCTTCCAAAAATATTTCCTGAAATCAATCCCTTATTTCCGTCTGATATTCCCCTGGGAGTTCATTATGAGGTTCCTCATGTTATTTCTTAAAAATTGTTTCTCTGATTCCAGGAGTTCCTTCAAGGATTCTTCAAACAGTTCCGACTGGCATTCTCCCAGAAAATCCGTCTGGAACTCATCCCAGAATATTTCCAGCAGTTGTTCCATAGTTTTCTGCAGAAGTTCTTCTTGGTATTCGGAAAATAGTTCCTTTCGGAACTTCAATCGATGAATTTGTCCACGAGATGTTGTTGTATTCTCTTTATAATTGTTTCTGGAATTTCTCCAGGATTTCTTAGTCCAGCAGTTTTTGTTTTGTAAAAACTCATGTAGCTCCTTCTATGAATCCTCCAGGAGTACCATTTGGAAAGCCTGCAGCAGTATCTTCTGAAAATCTTTGCTTTTGAGAGCTTTCCTGGTGTTCCTTTTCGAATTCCTGGAGTTATTACTGAGAATCTTCTGAAAATTTGGGAATCCTTCAGAAATTCTTTCTGTAGGACTTGCATCAATTCTTTTTTAAAATTCTCCAGAAGATCTTTATAAGAATCCTCCAAGACTCTAAGTTATGATTTCTTCAGGAGTATTCTGGGAATCCTCCAGAAGTTTCTGTTGGCATTCCTTCAGGAGTTCAGAAGTTTTTTTTTTAACTGTATTAACGCGATTTTTAGCCCTAGGTTAGTTTATCTCGGGACCCACGATTTACTTCCCTTCCGAAGGAAGAACTCACATTTTGCGAGTTTGTCAGGAGTGGGATTCGATCCCAGGTCCTCAGCGTGATAGTCAAGTGTTCTAACCATCACACCAGATCCGCTCCAAGAAATTTCTCTTTTTGAATTTACGGATCCCAAAATAAACCTCTAAAGGAATCGTAGAGGGAATTTCTATAATAATCGACAAATTGAATTCCTAATGGAATCTCCTGATATAGTTTCTGTGGGAATCAACAGAACGAGTTCCTGGATGATTACCCTATCCAACCTAGTGTTTTTAAGCACTTCCACTGGTAAAAGGCTGTTTTTGCAAAACCATAAGTATAACTGTGGGGCAAGCACAATGATGCACTATGTCCAGAGAAGCCGACCAGAACGGGAATCGAACCCGCCTTCTTCGGATTGACAATCTACAGTTTTATCCACAACGCCATCTGGAGATTCAGATGGCGATTCTGGTGTAATCCATATATGCAGTTCCTGGCAGAATCTTCAAAAGATATTCTTGGAGGACTCCCTATTAGATAGGAATCCTATGTGGCATTTTTGAAGTAATTGAGTAAATATGTAAGCTACTGAGACACAAACGCCTCCAAAGTCATCATGGGTGCTTCTAATTCTTGCATGGATGCATTGTCGCAAGATAATGATTAACCAATATATATCCATTATTCGAAATTTGGTAAAAGTTTTAGTGTTGACGAAATCGGAGCATGACAAAAACGGTTTACACCTATATTGTGAAATAGTTTTCAAAACCTTTAGGCAACTTGAATCGTACTCTTGTAAGAAACTTTCTGTCTGAAAAGCATTGCCAAATTTGATAAATCTGACGGACACTCTGTGCCTAAAACTGCTCATACATTTTACACACAAATAAAAACACGTTTCACACCAAAACACCTACATTTCTTTTCCCCGCCTCTTCTCATCCACAGGACGCGTCCCTCGGCAACGACCTTGACCGTGACAAGCGAAAAATTCCTGACCCCAAGTTCGAAGCCAAGAACGCCATCCTCGGATTCGTTTTCGGAGTAAGTACAGCCACCTTCCTTCCTTGTCTAACCCCCTTCTGCGTATACACACCCCCCTCGCAAAAGCTGCCCAGTAGAAAATGACCAGCAAAGCGCACCAGCGGCGAGTAGTCCGCGAAACCTAGAGAAATTGGACACCAACATCGTATCAAAATTTCCGAAGCTTGGCCACACTCACCACCACCACCGACTGTAGTAGAACCGCCTCCCCCTGCAATAGAAACCCAGACCTCAGCTGAACTGCTTTTCTCCCTTATACCTACACATGGTGACAACCGCAACAACGCAACGATTGACGACGGTCACGTGCACAGCAAACAAACCGAGAATGACAGCCTCAATGAACAACCACCTGTCGGGGATCGGGTCTTGTAGACAGTAGAGAGAAAAAAAAAAACTAACCAATAATAACGCTAATTTCGATGCTTTGGGTGCGTGGTTGTGGTACCTACCTAACCTAACCAATAAGCTTCACGGAGGTGATTTGTCTCGGACAATAATGACAGGACAGCTTAAATGTGTCGGTCGTCTGTACGACGGTAGCTTGAATGCTCTCTCACGCGCACGCGCGTGCACCTCTAACGATCCGCCTAACAAGCGAAGCAAGTGACTGTGACCTCTACTCTCGTTGGTTGGTACTTAGTCAGTTGAATGAAGTCCGCCGCGACTGAATGGAGATCGATCGTGACGGATCAGACACAAAATTGAGACCCCATCATAATGGCGGCACGGCGCAGTGCGCGGTCATTTTGGGGGAAGGTTTGTTGTCAGAGGAACAATCGAAAAATGAGGGCTATTATGTCAGCTGGGGCGAGCGGCAGATCGATGTAATTGGGGTTTTGCGGAACCTTTATTAGTAACACAAGTTAACAAAATAAAACGAAAGTCGTGAACTTCTGTCAACGACCAAAATTTTTGAAGCATAATTTAGCGCTGATTTCGAAACCGTGCTTCAAAGAATTTAAAGTAGAACAGTTTTTGAGTTTTAGCTCAATATCGAGTTTTACAACTTTTTAAAATATGGAATTAAATAAAATTCAAATATCTTGCGTTTTGTTCAACCAATTTTTAATCTTTTTCCATACATTAAGAGCTGACTATGATACCATTCGATCATCTGAATGCAGGTTTTACGTCAGATTGATGACATTCAAGATATTGACGAGTTTTGGGGACGATCTTCTTAAATTTTAGCAAATTTTCCAAAAATATTTGAAGAAATGTATTTTTTTTCAATAAGAAAAAAAACAATTTAAAAATTCTTTCTCAACTTTTGTTTGACATGTTATATGTCGGCGAGTTACAGTAAAAAATTCAGCTCAATCGGAGCATTGACTACGGAGAATGAGATGAATGAAGTGAGTAACTTTGCCTAAAAATAGAACAAAAATCGATTTCAAATCATCAACCTTGTATGGAAAGTCGAAAAAAATTCCGCTCTACTGTAATTTTTTTCCTTTGCGTTATCGAACTCAGGGCATGATTCTACACCAAAAACGATCATCAGATTACCGAGTTCAAAAATGCTGTAAACTAGTGTAATTGAGAGATGTTTGTAAATGTTGTTGAGTACCGCAAGCAGGGGGCAATGGGACCTTTTTTTAAGGATTGTTTGTTCAAGTTCTTTTGATCTTGATCAATAGCTGTATATTTAGTTATGATTGAAACGAATTTGGTAACACATAAGAACCACGTGAAGTAGAATCTAGGGCGTTCCGACAGATTTCGTTGGCATTTCAATGGGATTACAGGAGTTTCAGGTACGTTGCAAGGAGTTTTAAAGGCGATTCAGGAGGGTATCAGTTGCTTTGCAAGGATGTTATAAAGTGTTTCAGGAGTCTTTTATTGACCAGGTATTCGGGGTACATTGTTCATATTTTCCAGAGCACCGTATTAAAGAACTGTTCATATGATATGGCTGACAATGCATCTTGATAGCTGTTATGTCATTGCATACATGGGGATGTATTTTCCACCAAATACGTTAACCGGTTCTTCAAAACGGTGCTTCAGAAACCCCCTGATACGCCCCTTGACACTGCATGAGACCCCCTGATACGCTCCAGGTACACCCCTAAATACCCTAAAGCGCTCCTAAGACCCCTTAAAGTTTCCCTGAGACCCGCTGGAACACCTTTTAGACTCCCTTGAAATCCCCTGAAACCCAAGTGATACCTTTTCACGCTCCTCAGACACCTTTATCTTTTGGAGCCTGAATGTTTTGGCGCTACTGCCGCAACCTTGCTGGCGTCTAACACGATCTTATGCTTGGTTTCAGCCTCGGGGTCATATATGCCCCATCCGGCTCCATAGGGTTAAAGCATTTGGAACCCCCTGCAGAACCCTGGGACCCTCTCAAGAGCCCCCGAAACCCCCACGAGATCCCCTGAAACGCCGCGGCGCGCCGCTGAGACCCTTAAATGCGTCCTGAAATGCTCCTGAGACCTCCAAGTATTGTCCCCTGAAACCCTAAGAGATCTCTTCCACGAAACTGTTTCAGGCGTTTTCCTAGAAATCTTTATTAGGATCTGTATTCTGGTTCTGGTTCTCAGGGGATTGTCTCTAAATTCTACTAGCCATTTCTCCCGGAATCCTTGGATTTTTTAAACGCCTTCCTCTAGAAACTCCTTCTCTAAGGATTATTTTCGTTATTTTTATAGTTTTTTTAAAGGATTTTTAACATGAGCTCTGGAGCTGTTCCAAAGACTTCTCTTATGATCCCACTAGGAATACTCTTCTAAATTCTTCCATTTCAAGTTTCTCTATGGATTCCTTTTGGACTGCATTCCAGAGCACCCATGTGGGATTCTTCCACGTTTTTTTCTTGAAAAAATTAAAAAAAAACCGTTTTGAATTCTTTCGATTCTCTTCGTTTCGCAAATATCTCTCTGAATTATCCGAAAAAATCCATCCTCAAATATTCCTGAAATTTTCTTCAATTTCTTTATAGATGACTTAATAATTCTTCAGAGACAGTTTCTGGGAATTCGTACAGAGCATACTTCCAAAATTTCTCTAAGAAATTATCTGCAAAATTCTTCTAGGAATTTCTACCAGAACTCTTCTAAGAATTAATCGCGGAATTCTTTCAAGGACATCTTGCGAATTTTTACAGGAAATTTGCTAGGAAATTTTTCCAGGGACTTCTTCGTAGGATTTCTTTTTGAGAATGTGTCTAGGAGTTCCTGCTTCTTCGAGAGATTTTCCTTCGAGTTCTTCCAGAGATTATTTTTTTCGGAAAATTGTCTAGATTCCTCTTGTTCTTTTTCTATTTTTTTTAAATTTGTTTAACATGGATTCTTCCAAAACTTCTGAAAATAAGGTATGCACACAGGAAAATCTAGCCACCGCATTTTGGATAGAAATTTCTCTATTTTCAACGAATCGTGGCAATCTCTAGCGCAAATGAAAGCTTATTGTGTAAGGAATCGAAAAATATTTACTTCGGGATATATTTTGACATTGTGTTTAAAATAGAGTCAAGGGAACAAGAAGTCCTCGAAAAGTTTTTGCACAAACGTGCTGAAAATCTGACAATGTACATTAAAGCGACCGTCCCCGCAGACCTAAGATAGCTTTCAAGTATTCGGTTCTATACATCATTACAACCTGGAAAGGTTGCAGATCAACTTAAGAGCAAGAAAAAATCGAAGTTTGGCAAGAAATACATAGTTTGGTCAACAATATGAATTTGTGGTTTGAAAAACCGAACTTTTAGAAATACATGTACAGCAAATCATCTTTTTCACTACGGGAAATGTCGGGAAAAATGGCTGGCACCCCTTATTCAAAAGCTTAGATATTGTGTATTGATTTGAATTGATTTTTGTCCCCTGTTTTTGGCGGAGAATGCTTGCGTTTGTATGCAGAAAACTATGTAGATATTGTACTGCATTTTTCCAAAAAACGTAAAATCTCATACACTTCAAAACTCAACCCAATTGAAAAATATTGAGTAACCGTGAATTGGAACCTTCAAAAAATGTCAAGAACGACAGCTTTCATCGAAAAATAAGATTGATTTTGACACAAAGGTGGTAAAAATTTCTTGGCATGCGGTCGAAGGTACTGTGCAAAACTTTACGGAAGGACTCAAGCTCAAAACTCGAGATGACGGATATAACAAGTCAAATCAGCAATGTCTTGATGTTGATTTAAAGTAAATTAATGCTTTTTTTACGATGAATTGCTTTTGGTTTGGGAATAAGTTGGAATGAATTATTACTGCTTGATTTTCTTTGGCCAGATTTTGCTGTGCGCATACCTTACATCTCTTAGGATCACTCTAGGGATTCATTTCGAAATTATTTCATTTCAAATTTCTCTATGGAAGAAATTTTTTGGACTATATTCCAGAGCATCTCTGTGACTCGCCAAAATTATTACAGATACCTCCTGGAATTCTCTCAGTGATATTTTCCAATGCCTTATCAGGATTTTCTTGAATTTCCTAAGAAAATCTTTCTTCAATTTTCTCTTGAAATAAGAAAAATTTTGAACTATTTCATCCGAATTTTTTTTCGGAATCCTTTCAAGAAAGTCTTCAGAAGTTCTCCTCGAAATTCCTCTAAATTTATTCCAAAAATACTACTGGTTTTTTGCTTTCAAAATTCTATCCAGATTTTTTAGAGATCTCCTTTACAATTTTTTATGCAATTTCTTCCGTAATGCTCACAAAAGTACTTTCACGAATTGTTCCAGAGAATGCTCCCAGAATACTTTCAGCCATTCTTTTCGAAAAAGTTTACCGAAATTTTCCAAGAAATTCCATTTGAAATCATCCTGGATTTTCCATCAGAGATTCCCTTGGAATTTTTTGTTTCTTTTTTTTGGAATTTGTACAGTAAGAAGTCTTGTATTAATTATTCAAGGTGTTTAAGATTCTAGTCAAAATCCCACCTGAAATTATTCCAGGGATGCTTTTTTCAGTGCGCTTTAAAAGATTTGTCGTTGGATTTGTTTTTTTTTCTGGAACAGCCTTCGGATTTTTTTTCAGAGCTTCCATTTTGGGAATATTTCCAAAAATTCCTGCCTTTTTGGGTTCTCCAAGACTTTTTAGGACGAGGTTTCTTCAATACTCCAAGACTACTTCAAACTTCCTAGATATTCTTCAGAGATTCCCCCCTGAATTTTTATAGGGATTTTTTTCCAGATTTTATCCGAAATCTCGAGATTTGTTTCGGAATTTACTCGTTATTTTTTTTCAGATTTTTTTTTTTAATTTTAACGTGGATTCTAACAAAACCATCCCAAAGGCATCATTTTCCAGTGATGCCTACGAGAATTTCTGTATGGATTTCTTTTGGAATGCATTCCAGAGGTTTCTTGTGGAATTCATCCACGGGATGCCTTCCAAAATTCTTCTTTTCCGGAATCCTTGAAACGATTGTCCTAGAATTCTTTAGTAAATTTTTAACTAAATTTTCTCTTTGAAATCTGTAAATTCAGTTTTATTCTTCCCGAAATCCTTTCAGGATTTTTTAGGAATACTTTTTAAGTTTTATTTTAAAATTCTTCCATGAATTTCTCCTTAAAGTCTTTTAAGTATTCCTTTCAAAATTTTTCTAGAGAAGTCTTATGGAACATTCATGAGCATTTCCCCCGGAATTCGTTACGAGACTCTTCCCGGAATTCAGTTTTGCGTTATTTTTATATTTTTTATAGGGATACCTCCTAAATTTTCCAGTGATTTCCCTCAATAATTCAATGGATTTCCTCCTTCATGCTCTGGTTACTTCCGAAACTTTTAAAGAATTATCTCTCAGAATTATTTTAACGATTTAATCAGTAATTCCTCCCATATTTTTCAAGGGTCTTTTTAATACATTTTTCAGTAGGGATTCCTCTCCATGGGATGCAATATGTTATTTCATCCAGACATTTCTCTCAAAGTTCTCCCAATCAGCGCTTTGAGGTATTCTTTTCTAAATTTCTCAGAGATTCTCCTATTTTTATTTGAAAGAATTTTTGTTCGGATTTTTTTAAGTTTAACTTCCAAGAATTCTTTTGAGAATTATTCCATGGGCCTTCTACGTTCCAAAATCAACTCAGAAATTGCATCCGCATACCTTTTCGGCATTCCCTCCAGAACTTGTTCAGCAGGCATGTATTCCACAATTTCTGTGAAAATTTATCAAGGAATCTTTACATGCATACCATCCGAATTTTTTCATGGATTTCTCTATTTTTTTTAAATTATTCAAAAAATTTGCCCAGAAATTCTTTCCGTAATTTTTTTTTTTTCTCGGAATTCTTCATATGTTTCTTAAGGATTTGTTCCAGTGATTCATCCTGGAAATCTTTCAGATTTTTTCCAGTGATTGCTTCCAGAATTTTACCAAGAATTCTTCTTTTGTTGCTCTGATTGCTTCCCGAAACTTCTGCAGGACTTTCTTCCGGAATTTTTACAGCAACATCATCAGGGATTCCTCCCACATATTTTCAGTGAAGTCTTCCAGACATTTTCAACAGGGATTTCTAGTGTCATTCTCTTTTGGGAAATTCGCAATTTTTCCAGAGATTTCTCTTTATGTGCTCTCAGTGTTTAAGTTTTTCCAGATTTTTCAGGGACTGAATTTTTTCCTCAGAATTTCTTTCAAAATGTGGCTTGGGATTCCTTCGTTTTTTTTTTCTGGGTATTTTTTCAGGATTTTCATGGACTTCTACTTGAATTCTTTTAAGAGTTTTTTTTCCGGAATCTCTTTCAGTGGGGATTTCTCCTTTTAAATTTAGCCTCAAGTTCTCCAGGTATGTTGCCCCAGATAATTCCCCCCTGATCCTTCAGTGATATTTTCTGTTTTTTTTTCTAAAAATTTCATTCAGAAATGGATTTTTGGGGATTTTTCCGTTTTTTTTCTGGAGTTTCGTTTGGGAATGTTTTTTTGGAATTCTATTTAAATTTTTCCTGAAGTTTTCCTAGGACTCCTTCCAGAATTCTGCCAGTCATATAACCTGCTCTTCTTCTTTTTTTCAGAATTTCCTCAAGAAATTCTTCGTGGAAATTTTCATTCCGGATTTTTTTCTTAGAACTCTTTCATGACTCTGGATTTCTTCTGGATTTTTCCGATAATTGCTCTCCGAACACTTCCAGGGTCATCATTTAAAGGATGTCTCCCTGAGCTTAACCATTTTTTTTGTTAAAAAAAACTGTGATCCTTCCTAACAAACGAAATTTTGAAGGCATTTTTTTAGAAATTTGTCCCGGGATTTCTTCAGAATTTTTTTCAAGAAATACTCCACAAATTCTCCCAGTAAAATTCCTTTACATATTCTTTCAAAAAATATATCGAAGATTTCTTTGGGAATTTTTACATGATTTCGACAGTTTTTTTACGCTTTTTTAAATATGTCACTAGCTATCCCTTTGAAATTTCTCCAAAGATATTTTAGAAGAATTTGCATGTTTTTTTTTAGAAATTGCTCAAAAAAATGTATAAAAAAAATCCAAGGTTACCTCAGAAATTCATCCATAGATGTTTCTCATGAAATCATCCACGGTTTCTTCAAAATTCTGCATCAAATCAAAAGTTCAGAATTCTTTCAAAAATGTATCCGATGATTTCATCAGAGAATCTTCCATGAACTCCTGCAGAAATTCTTGCAGAGTTTCCTTTACAAACTTTCCAGGAGGTTCGTTAAGAAATACAGTACGAGTTTTCACCAGGAATTTGCTCAAGGACCCCTTTAGAGCATTTTCAATAGATTCCTTGCAAAGTTGCGTAATGAATTGTTGCAGAAATTCGATCCAGGAATTTGGGTTTAAAACCTACAAAGGTTACTTTTACAAACTTCTCCAGCACTTGCTTCGAAAAATTTTCAAGGGTTCCAACAGATGTTTTTTCAGGACTTTTTTCAGATATTCCTTCAGGAAATTTTTAGAAGAATTCCTTTAAGTAGATTTTCATAGATTTCTTGTGAAAGATTACTTGAGTTTTTTTTTCCATAAAGATTCGTCCAAAAAATCCTTCGTAAATTTCTCCAGGTATTCCTTTAGAATTTTGAACAGGGATTCAGGAACTCTTTTTGAGACTCTTTCACAACTTTTCCAGTGATTTCTACGAGATATCTGCAGAAATTACTTCAAAGATTCCATTGCAAATTCCCGCAGGAATTTGTCCATGAATTTCTCCGAGGAGGCTCCCAGAAAATCCAGAGATTGCGTTATTAGTTTTGGTGATTCAGGCATGAATTAGTTGAAGAGATTTCTTCAGGATTGCTTCTATATATGTTTTCATTTATTTCACCAGAATTTTTTCTCTATGAATAATAGCGTGGGTCGTAGAGGTCGTTTTTCAGATCAAGGTTTTTTTTGGCTCCATTTTGGGTCCTGAACGACTGTACAAAATTTGTGCGCGATCAGTCATGCCTACACTTTGCGCATCGCGATTGAAATTTGTATAGGATTTTATATGGGAAAACTCACTCTTTTGCATTTTCCTTATAAAAGAATAAAATTGTTCTGAAAGTATTCAACCAATTACGTAAAAGTATAGCATCAGATGTCCTGTAAAGCTTTGCTGAAGACCGCAAAGCGATCCGAGTGTTGTAACAGAAGTTATAACCTACTGATCTCCTGAGTGTGGTTATCTTTTAAAATGCAAAATAATAACATCAATAATAAAATCTCAATTTTTAGCCTGACTTTCGAAGAGTGTATCTTTTTCCACATGCATCGGATCGCTTTGCGGTCTTCGACAAAGTTTTTCGACACATCCTGGGATATACTTTAACATTAGCGGTTATATGGTATAGAACAATTTTGAGTAACTTTCAAGAAAACTACGAAAAAGTATGGTTTCTCACATAGAATTCCATACAAACTTCAATCGTGATGCTCAAAATGTAGGCTAAACCAATCATGCCAAAATTTTGCACAGTTATTTGGGACCTCGATAGGCATCTAAAAACTTTGATCTGATTGAATCTGATCAATTTAAAATTTTCCCATACAACGTTGACCTACCCTAATGAATAACCCTATGAATTTCTCCCTGGGTTCCATAAGGATTTTTTCTCCAGAAATATTTCCTACAAACTACTTAGATAGAAAAAAATAGCTTAAAGAAATAGCTCAACAGACTTTTGTAGGGATCATAACAGAAGCTTATCTAGAAGCTTTTTCAGGTATTCGTACATTAATTCCTTTAGAAATAGGTTCACAAATTGCTCCAGGAACACTTCTGGAAATCCATCAAGAATTCTATTAAAGATTTCTTCAGGATTTTTTTTCGAAAAATTCTTCAATATACGTTTCTAGGAATTCCACCACCTCTAGTTTCCCGCGCATGAATTTCTCCAGGTTTCCTCTAGAGATTCATTCAAAAGTTCATTCTGAGATATTTACAGGGATTCTACTGGAGATTTCTTCAAAAATACCTTCAGCAATTGGGTTTTTTAGGGGTATCCGGATTATTTTATAATCGGATTCTCCACCCAAAAATTAGTCGAAATCCAAAATTTTATAATTGTTGGTGCCCGGGAACTATTTTTAAAATGCATTTAAAGTTTGTATGGGAATTTTTTTTTGTTCGGGTCGAACTGTCATTTTATCGATTGAACTGTCATTCTATCCTCGAAAAGTAAAACTGTTTTGTTTTTTAAACCATCAAAACAAAGCTTTTTGAAACCAATAAAATCACGTTATACTCAGAAAAATGAGATCTATCGATTAGGCTATAGAAAATAGAAATATTTTATTCACTAAACAACCCAATTCTTTCAGAAAATCCTGTTTGGATTCCTTCTCGGACTTTTTCAGATATTCTTTCAAAAATATCTGTGGAGACTTCTTCAGGATTCAATGGATTTCTTCAGGAATTTCTTCAAAAGTTTTTCCAGAAATTCCTCTGGAAATTTTGTTTGGAATCCTCCAGAGTTTCCTTTGAAAAATCGTTCAAGGGTTCCTTCAAGAGTTACTTGAGAAATTCTATAAATCTTTCCCGACGAAATCCATACAATCAGCTGTTTGTTCGAAATATAACTTGAAAATCCTTTACAGTTTTGTACAAGAGATATTCCTCCATGATTTTTTCAGAAGCTCTTCCATAAATTGCACAAAAATAACTGGGATAAATCTTGAAAGAATCCCTGAAAGGATTTTTGAAGAAATGTCTGGAGGATTGTCTGAAGGAATGCTTAAAAAACTCATGGTTGTACATTTAGAAATTCTTGAACATTTTCTGGAGGAATTCTTGGACAAAAATTCCTGAAGCAATTTCCGAGGTTATCTCCTGGGGAAATCTTGTATAAATTCCTGGGAGATTACATGAAACAAAAATTAAGAGAAGTTTTCGGGAGACCTCTGGAAGTAACTCCAAGCGAAATAGCGTCATTGGTTTCTGGAAGGAGTCCTGAAGAAATCCGTTGAGAATTTTCTGAATAAATTTCTTAAAAAATGTCTGCAGAAATTGCAGATAAAGAAAGATTACTGGAGGAGCTCTTGAAATAAACCTTCAATAAATTTCTGAAGGATCCATGAAGGGTTTTCTGACAGGATGCTTGGAAGTATCTCGGAAACATCTACAATTTTTGAAAGCATATTTGTACACAAAAATCCATGAAGATCAATTCATTGAAATAATACTTTAAAAAAAACTGGAGAATTCTATTCAGGTACTCATAGGAGAATTTCCATGGTTTGTTATATAATGCTAATGAACAGATTCTGGAGTAATTTCTGCAGGAATTGCTGAGAATGTTTGGAGAGTTGAGAAATTTTTGGCTCCAGGGCTCCAGGAGTGTTTGAGGTTTTAGGAAGTTTCATGGGATTTCTAGGATTTCAAAGGGGTTCCAGAGGGCTTCTGATTGTGTCAGTATCCTTTCTGGTGGTTGTAAGGCATTAAGGGGAGTTCCTATGGATGTTTTCGAGGGTGTCTCAGAACAGGCCCGAACAGAAGGAGGCAAAGGGAGGGTTTTTTTTTCTGATTCTGGCTAAATGCGGAGGGGCGCCTTGTGCATGGAATACCGGTAATGAGAGGGCTTTAACCCCCAATCCCTACCCACCTTGTGCACGTGTTTGTCTCAGAAATATTTTAGGATGTACTAAGTGTAGTTTGGGAGGTCTCTGCGGGAAACTGGGACGCTTGATGGGACATCTATGGGTTTCATGAAATCTCCAGAGCACTTTGAACTGATCTATACACGCTACTGGAAGCCCCTGAAACCTCTTGTAACCGTTTGAAATTCCCGTCATATCTTCCTTCCTGAACCACCTAAAGCTCTCTTAAATCTCCCTAGAATACCCCCTCCCCGTGATGTTTAAAAGGGACTTCAGTGCCCAGCTTAGTATCTGCCGTGTGATAGAGATTATGGGTTAGCCATAAGAGAGATTGCATTGTGAAAAAAGGGAGTGCTCATGATGTGGGCTCAAATGCAGTACGGCTTTCTATTTCGCAGAATTTCAAGCTGTTCTGCGGCTTTATTGGATAAAGCGCCGGTTCAGCGAATATGGAATATCTCTCAATTCGTCAATTAACAACATTCTGTCACTTTGATTTACAAGTTTTCATTTCAAAATTTGAATGATGCTTGAAATTGAACAATAGTCGTTTTATGCATTCAACTTGAAATTTCTTATTCTTCATGAATATTTAGACATTTTTCCAAAGATTTATTAGGAATTCGTTATTGGAATTCCACGGAGATTTGGCATTTGTTGGAAATAGTTCTACAAACTCTAACAGAACCCTCATCGAGAATTGCAGGTAACATTTCCATGAAGGTCTCACTAGTAGTTACTTCTTGAACTCAAAAGCTCTTGGGCTTTCCAATACACTGAGGAATCATATATAAAATCTATGGGTGTAAATTAAAAAGTTGCTGTGCTCTGAAAATACCTATATTTTCCACGTCTCTAAATCAAAACAATTATTTATATCCAACTTTAGACATAACTGCTATAACAAACATCCGCCTTTCATATATGTGTAACTTGCCTTGAAGCGATTTTTATTGCCGTTCTGATCGACACTGTCCCTGACAGTTGACTTTTGTCACACAAGCGACACGAGCTCACACTCGCATAATTGGTGTGCAAACAATCGGCGACGACGATGGGTCGTTTGAATGACCCCTCACCGTCATCAATCGTTAATTGTCTTCATCATAGGAAGAATCATCAATCTGCGGATATCTCTCCGTGATCACTTTGGAAAGTACCGAGAGAGCCACTCATTCTACGATGGTGTACAAACAAGTTCTTATTGAATGTACACACTAAACAGATCCGTCACGACACGATCGAAGGGGTCTACTACTGCTTAAACTTGGTTAAGGTTAAGGTTGCCGCTTTCCAGCATTTGACGAATTTGAACTAACTCCACTGAGGCAAAAGGGGCTTTCTAACCAATTCTAACCAACCACAAACTGCTTTCAAACAACAACTCATACCAACACACCCACACGAAGCGTCAGAAGGGAAACTAACGTCCCCCGTGTAGTAGCGAGGGTAGCGAAGGTCTCTGCAAAAAGCGAAAAGGTCCTCACAAACCCACTCAACCCCTCAACAGAAAATCAACTCCCTGATCGATGCCAAGACCCGGCTGGTGGACAAACTGGACCAAACGAACATCGAGAAGAACAAGCAGCACCACATCGAGTCGCCGAAACCGATCACCAGCTTCCAGACGTTGGTTTCGTCCGTAATTACGCCGAAGGTGCAGTTCATCACATCGAAAATTGGTTCGTTCAGCGGTGGACTCCTGGGAGGATCGTCCGGCGGCGGAGGACACTCCAATGGAAATGGAGATGATCATGGCAACGGAAGTCCGGCGTCTCCCGGACTGGGAGGTGTTGTGTCATCGCTGTTGAAGCTTTCGGGGCCGATCCTATCGGGATCGTCGGGAGCCAATGGGGGAAATTCGGTTTCGCTGGGGGATAACGACGATGATGATGAGTAGATGAGAGGCGGGGTAAGAAGTCCGAAGAAGTGCCGTACCATAGTTGAAGACATTTAAGTTTTGAATTTATATCGGATCACGGGGCAGGGGCGGATGGTTTCCGGGTGGGGTTCGGGTGGAGTTTTGGAGTAGTTATGAACTGAACAATCATTAATTTTGCAGTTGAGTCTGCTGCGATGCCTTTCCTAGCAACAATTTGAAGTCCGGTTGGCTTTGAGGAGGTTCCTAAAACTGTCATAAACCTGGAAGAATTAATTTCGGTTTTATGATGGTTCTAAGAATCTCCTCGAGTTCGTTGGACTTGAAAATGTTACTTGAACTGCCATTCTCAAGTAACGTTTTAGGTCATGTAGATCCAAGGAGGCTGTAAAGACCTTCATTAAAACCAAAATAAAATCATCTTGGTTTTATGGCGTTCTTTTAATCCCTTCAATGTCAACGAGTCTTCAAATTGTTGCTAGGAATTCACTTTACGCCCAACGTAGTTTCTCGGTGTTCAGTCATACATGTGAATGGAAGCTCCGAAAAAATCATCTCACTTGGTTGAAAAACTATTACGTTGGGCATATAGTTGGTAGCACCGTGTGATAGTAGTATTGACTATATTATTTATATACTACATTTTTCATCCATAAAAGCAATCAAATTCAATGGCTTCTTTGAACTATTCTGATTAGATCGTCCTATCCTCTTTGGAGCCACCATATTGTCCTGGCTAATCCGGGCAAAAGTTCATTTAAATATGCCTAGCGGTCATAAGGACCACCCAAATGTTCGTATAAGCCTTTCTCATTTCTCAGGCTTCTATGGGCTACTTTAATTTCCTCCTGGACCACTTAAATTTTCTTGGATAGCCAGAAGTCTATTCTTCGAAGCGGTGATCATTGCATCTATAATCCACCATGATCCTATCCTCTATTGGAGCCACCATAATGTCCAGATTGATCGGTCCAAGGTTCATTTGAGTCAGCCCAGTGCAGTGTTCATGAGGCGCTACCCCCCAATATTCGTAGAAACCTTTCTTATATTTTCATGATCCTCTTTCAAAATTCTTTGGGCTACCTTATCTCCATTTGTACCACTCCAATGTTTGTTTGGACTATCCTAAGGGCTTTTTTGACTACCTTGATGTTTGTTTGGACCATTCCGATGTTTCCATGGATCATGACCATGCTTCTTTGGGTCAAATAGTGCTACATCGGCCATTCCACCTTTTGGTGATACTCTTTTTTGTAAACATGGACACTTTTAAAACTCTTGTTTTGATCTGGATATATGAGGCACTTAACCTTCCGTAACTCGCGCGGTTGACTACCTGCGTCAGCACCACACTAATGCTGAGTACGAAAAGCGAGATTTTTTCAACGTGTTGTACAAAATACAACAGCGCGATCGCTCGAGGGTTAACAATACTATAATGGGGCCAATGTTTCGTCGAACCTAGTCATTTTATTCCTAGTAATCCTTGTAACTATCATGGCCATCGTAATGACAATCTTAACAAATTCATCGTATCTTCGGCCCTCTCAGATTTGACTATCCCAACCTCTATTGGAGCCACCTAAATGTCCAGATTGACCAGTCCAAAGATCATTTGAGTCAGTCTGGTGTTAATTAGACCATCTAAATGTTCGTTGGGACTTTTTTTATATACCCATAGGCCTTCCTTATTTGGACTACCTTATTTCCATTCTCACTACTTTAATGTTTATTCGGACTACCACAACAGCTGCAGTCTATCCTGATGTTGGTTTAGACCGTCTCGATTGCCTCCAACGACCGTTTACATATTTTTTTAGGCCAAATAGAGCTGCTTGGGACAGTCCAAGGCCCTTTCGGTGATGCTCTCCCTTCCAATTTAGTCATCCTTACAACTGTCATGGCAATTTTGATGTGTAACTTTTTATAGTTCTTATGTCGACCTTGGTTACCCGTAGATCCTTATGAAGCGCCTTTTGTTCATTATAGTTGCGTTCATAAGGACAGCTCAAACGTCCGTAATGGATTTCATATAGCTCCATGAACCCTTTACATGATTCATTGGGCTACCTTAACTTCATGTGTACCACTTAAGTACTTTAGATCACCTTGAAGCTCGTTTTGGACATTCTTTGGGCAATATGTCTATCTTTACCAATTTCAAGTTGGATCATATGGTATATCCAAATCCTCCTTAGAGCCACCAGATTGTCCAGATCGACCGGTCCAAGGTTCGTAAAGACTTTTCATATATCTCTATGGGCATCTTTCATGATTGTTTGAGCTACCATTTCCAGATGGACTAGTTCATGGTTCATTTGAGTAAGATAATGTTCATAAAAGCAGCTCAATCGTCCGTAATGGATTTCATATAGCTCCATGAGCCCCTTACATGATTCTTTGGGCTATGAACATCTTTACCAACTCCAAGTTAATGTGGATCATACGGTCTATCTAAATGCCATGTAATCCTCTTAGGAGCCACCATAATGTCCAAATTGCCCAGTCCAAGGGTTATTTGGGTCAGCCTATAGCTGATAAGCGTCATCGAAATGCTCGCCCAAGCATCACACATGTTATATAAAAGTTACGACAGCGCAAGTTTTGGTTGTATAGAAGTTTATTTTACGTTATTACAACACTATGTTAGAATTACGTATAATAAACTTCTATACAACCTGCGCTGTCGTAACTCTATTATAACATGTGTGTTGCTTGGGCGTAAACACATTTCTTATATCTCCATGGGCATTTTTCAAGATTGTTTGAGTTTCCCAATCTTCATTTACACCAGTAAAGCACTTTGGACCACCTGAAGCTCGCTTTGGACATTGTTCGGACATTATGTCTATCAAGACCAATTCATAGTTAGGGGCTGTCCATAAACCACGTGGTCATTTTTTTGGGACTTTTCAACACCCCCCCCCCCACCGCGTGGTCATTAGTCCATACAAATTTTTTTATTTGTCCATACAAAATGGTCATTGGCCGAAGCCCCTCCCCCACCCCAATGACCACGTGGTTTATGGACAGCCCCTTATTGAGGGTCATCCTTACATTTATTTGGTCCATATAAATGTCATCGAATCCTCTGTTGGAGCCACCATACTATCCAGATTAACCGGTCCATGGTTCATATGAACTAGACTAGTGTTCATAAGGACAGCCCAAACGTCCGTAATGGATTTCATATAGCTCAATGAGCTCCTTACTGGATTCTTTGGGCTACCTTAACCTCACTCAAGAACTTTGGACCTCGAAGCTCGTCTTGGACATTCTTTGGGCATCATGTTCATTTTTCCGAATCCAAAATCAATGCGGGTCATCCTAATACATATTTGGTCCATCTCAGCGCCATCTTATCCTTTTTGGGGCCACCATAATGTCCAGATTGACCTGTACACGGTGCATTTTAGTCAGCCTAGTGTTGATAAGGGGCACCCAAATTTTCGCAAAGACCTTTCTTGTATCTTCATGAGCATCTTTCTCGATTGTTTGAGCTTGTCAGTCTTCACTCTAGTCAATTAAGCACTTTGGACAACTTTGAAGCTCGTTCTGGACACTCATCGGGCATCATGTCCGCCTTAATCAACCCAAATTTATTGAGGGTCATCCTTACACCCATTCGGTCCATCTAAATGTCATCGGATCCTTTATTGTGGTCGCCATAATATCCAAATGGACTGGTCCATTGTGCGTTTGAGTTAGACTAGTGTTCATGAAGGCAGCTCAAACATCCGTAATGGATTTCACAAAGCTCCATGAGCCCCTTGTAGGATTGCTTGAGCAATCTCAACCGCATTTGCGGCACTCAAGTACTATGTACCACCTTGAAGCTCGTTTTGGACTCTCTTTAGATATCTTGTCCATCTTTACTAATTCAAAGTTAAATCGGTTCATTTAGGCCATCTATGTGCCATCTAAGTGCCTAATCCTCTTTGGAGCCACCATAATATTCAGATTGGTTTATTTGAGGAAGCCTCGTGTTCATAATGGCAACTCAAGTGTCCGTAATGGATTTCTCATTGAACTCAAAACCACCCTGAAGCTTGTCTTGGACATCCTTTGAGTATAATGGGCCAGTGCTTGAGAAGCAGCCAATTCTACAATGTGCTTTGACTGTGTGTTAATCACTATTTTGAACCACTTTCCCAACCAAAATGTCTGCTTCCCAAGCAACACACATGTCTTATAAGAGTCAAGGCTGCAAAAGTTTCGGTTGTTTAGAAGTCACTATGACTTACTCCTAGCATTGTGTTGAAAGTAAGCCACATTGACTTCCAAACAACCAATTCTTGCATTGCAGTGCATTTTGTGTGACGGGTGTGTTGCTTGAGTTCACAACCCGGATCGAATGCCGAATGTTACTGTTATTACAACTTTTGTAAGATAATTTTATTATAAAACAGTTCGTGTCAGTCTGAGCTGAGTACAAAGAAGCCATTTTATTGATCTCTTGGATACTTGAAACTCCTCTAAACTTCATTTTATCATGCATTTCCCAACAAAAAAAAAACAAATTTGTTACAATAACGCTTACGTAACTTGTTTTTGTTACATTGAAGTTACAGCATCCCAAGCAGCACACAGATGTCACGGAGGAGAGTAACGGCAGCACAAGTTTTGGTTGCGCAGATGTGACTGCCCAAGCAACAAACAGGTTTTATAGAAACGCAGATTTTGGTTGCATAGGAGTCATTTTGACGTAGTTCTAGCATTGTGTTAGAATTACGTCAAATTAACTTCTTTACAGCTAAAACCTGCGCTGTCGTGATTCTCACACGACATGCGTGTTGCTTGGGAGTGACTAACTTTCAGCATAATGCTGGAAGTAAGTCACAGTGACTTCTGCGGCACCAAAACTTGCGCTGCCGTGACTCTTCTGTGACATCTTTGTCGCTGCTTGGGCAACGTTATCACAAACCTCTAACCCCAAAACTCCACCCAAAAACCACCTGCAAGCAATTTAGGTCAATTCATGTAGAAAAAAAGCAAAAAAAGATAAACGACGCTAACAAATGTATAAAAGAGGAAGGGCTAGTTCGTAGTACGGGATAAATCATGTGTGTAGAAATGTTCCATGCGTTACATCGTTAAAACATCGAAATCATAAAAACAGAACACGAAAATCATGACGACGTCAACAAATTCATCCACATCTTTGTGTGATCACGCAATCGCAATCAATCATTCATTTTTACGTGTACCTATTTGTATTTGTATAGAGAGAAAAGATACCGAAATATGTAAATTTGTAACCCGAGTGAAGCTCTAGTTAGGGAAGAGTCATCCGGAGGAACCGGGTATGCGGTTACTTCACGGAGTTATTTGTATAGTTAGTTGACAAAAATTGTTACAAAAAGTGAAAATTTAAAAAAAAAAGGATGTTGTTCAGATATAAACAGAAAAAAAAACATTGTAAATTGTACATATACATGGATGTCAAACAAGGATCGAATCCAACCGAAGTAAACCTATCGAGGTAAACAGAGTGTGAGAGAGTAATAAAAGCTACCATAACAAAAAAACATTAACCACCAACACGTGTTTTGAATGTTTCCCGATGCATACTAATCCCTGATGATGATGTTGTTGATGATGGAATCGTGTGTCTTCCAAATTCCTCGGTCCCCGGTTAGTTTTTGTCTGTCTGTACATAAAAGGGGGTGCTGTTGCACGCCGCTGCCGGCCGCACCATTCGAACACCGATCGATTTGGGGCGGCGGCCGGCGTGGAGGGCTGTTGTTCTTGGTTCTTGTATCTTGTTTCTTGTTGTTGGCACCCTAGTACTCTAACCATGTTTCGTTGTTGCATGTCTTGTTGTTGGTATCGAAGAAGAAGGGTTCAGATGAGTGAAGGTTTATTGCGGAGTTGCGCGCGGTTCGGTTCGGTTCAGTTCGATGTGGTAAGTTGTGCATATCAATGATTACTCAATGGTGACGCGAATTGGCGTAACCTTACAGGATTGCCCGGTGATGATGATCGATGATTGATTGGTAATTCTGGTTGGGTTAGAGTACTATAGGTAAGGCTCAAGGATCTGTCGCGATGGGGATTTCCGGAGTAGTTATTCAATGCGATGGCTGGTGTATCAGGCTTTGAAGATTATTTCCAAATCATGGTTATTCTTGAAATTGTTTGTCCAGCAAGTTTTCCTTTACCACAATTTGTAATAATGTTTAGCGAAAGACTAATGGAAAATGATTTCTCTTGAGTCCATCTTTTTTTTACATTTTTTTTACGAAAGTGTTGAAGACAACAGCTAGATTAACATAAGTTAGTGAGCTCGTTTTATGGTAAAAATTCATTAAGTTTTCAAAAACGACATTTTTTTAAATCATGACGTAATTTATGAACGTCACCTAAGGGGAGCGTTTTGTAACTTTTCAATAGTCCATTTTGATAATATAAGTCAAAATAACGCATAAAAGCTGTAAAATCACATTTTTTTTACCGATTTTGGCAACAACATGTCACTTGAGTTTTGTTGAAATGGGTTTTCGAAGGCACGAGAATGGCGCCAGCACCGCTAGGTGGATTAACTAGGGTTTTTTTTGTAACAAAATTTTCTAGTGATTTTTGGGAATTTTCATGTGTTCTACAAAGTTATTCCTTGTGATAAAATACACCTCTTTCTGTTTTTTTTTCTTGTCGGAATAACGAAGAACAGAGCTTGCATCTCAACCTTGAAGAAATCCCAAAAGATTTCTTTGTGGAATCTTTGAAGAAATGCAACAGAAGGAACTCGTGGACAGAATTCATAGCTAGAGTATATCATGCAATTACAGCAACTAGTGTGGGCTGCCTTTTTTTCTTGCTCATGATAAACGCGAGAAATAGCGGGATGAGAGATGGGGCAAGATCCCCTCTTCCATCCTTCTTTTTCTCATTTTTGTTTAGGACGATAGCGAAAGCAGAAAAAAGCTGCCAACGCTAGTAATTACAGCTGAGATTATTCCAAAAATGCCTGCTGTTACTCTTTCAGAGTTTTCTGCGAGGATTACTACAGAAATTATTTTAGAATGTTCCCAGTAAATCATGTTGGAAATTTCCTTGAGCTTCCTTTAGGAATTCTCGCTGGTATTATTCCAGGAATACTACCGCAATTTATTTGGAAATTTCTGATAGACTCTACCAGGAAGTTTTGCTGAGATACCTCCGGCAAATTTGGCTGGCACTCTTCCTGGAATTCTTGGAGGACTCCCAACAGTTATAACTGGAAAAATCTCAGCTGAAAATGGTTGGGAAACCACAGCAAGAATTCCTAGAGAAATTTTAGTAGGAATACCTGCTGATACCCGGAAAGATATTCCTAAAGGAATCCTTGAAAAAAAAATCTCTAAAGGAATCGCAACAGGAGTTTCTAGGAATCCTAAGATAAGCCTCTGAAAAATATCTTGGAAGAATCACAGGAAGGATATACAAATGAATCCTTGCAGACACCTCTGAAGCACTCCCAACGAGAATATTTAGTTTATTTTTTGAAACTAATCAAACGTGTCGTTCGCATTCTGTTTAATACGACAGAATGTTTAGACTTTATGGGAATCCCATCAGAACCTTGTGGAGAAATTATAAAAGAATTTCTACAAAGATTTCCATAGGATTGCCTCCAGGAATGCCTGATGCAATTCTCTAGAAATTCCTGCTGGGATTGCTGAAGAAATACCTTCCAGGATTCCTCCAGAAACTTCTGCAAGGATTCATCCAAGAATTTTTATGGCTTTGGCACTATAAACTCTTTCTAGAATTTCTCCAGCAATTCCTGCTGTAATTTATTCATGGATTCTCTAGAAATGTAGTATTCTTGCTGGGAATCCTCTTAAGATTATTGTAGGAACTACTGCTGGGACTCTGCAGGACTGCTACTGCGATTCCTCTGGACATTTCTTGCAAAAATAATTCATGATTTTTTCTGGTTTTCCCATACAATATCTGCAGGGAATACTCCAGTAAAATATTCCTGCTGGGAATTCTTGGGAAATATCAGCAAGAAATGGCGTCGAAATTTTAGTAGGGTTTCCTGAAGGAATCTCAGCAGTAATCATTGGATTATAAAGAGCAAAACAATCCGGAAAAAACCACTGAAGGAATCAAAGCAGAAGACCCTGGAAGAACTTGACTGTTGGAGATATGTTCTATGTTAGGGAATTTGGCTTATCAGTCCTTGATTCTCTAGAACGAAATGTTTGTCCTTTCGTTTCGGTAACGGTTGTTACCATTCTGAAGGACGAATCTTAAACGTTTTCGTTCTAGAGAAACAAGGAATGATAGACCGAAATCCGTAACTAAGAACCCTGGAATAACTTCAAGAGGACCAGGAATCCCAGGAGGAAATCCTGGAGAAATCCTAGGATGAATTTTCGGATGAACACCAGCAGGCTTCTCTAGAGGAATTACAAGAGAAATTGATGAATAATTTTTTTGAAAAATCCTCTAGAAATTTCTGCTGGGATTCCTCCATAGATTTCTCGAGGAATTGCTCTGTGGATTGAAAAATTCCTCTCGGAATACCTCCAGCAGTTCTTACTGTGATTCCTTTATGAACTCTGCCAGGATTTCTTCAAACATGCTTACTGAGATTTCTCAAGCGTTTCCAGATGGAGGTTCTGCAGTTATTGTTCTAAGAGTCCTCCAAGATCTCCTGGAGGATGTCCAGCAAAAATTACTTGAAGAATCCCAGCAAGACTTTTTTGCGTATTCCCACCACGAATGCCTGGGGAAATTCTAGCAGCATTTTAAAAGCAAATTTAATAAGATGAATTCCTAAGAGGAACTTTAGAGCAATTCAGTAGGAATCCCTAAAAACAACTTAAGGTAGTGGAATTCATAGATAAGCTTGAGCAAAGACTGCTGCATAAGCTTCTAGAGAAACTCCTGGAGGAATCCTTGGGAAAATCTCTGGGAGTATCACATGAGGAAAGTTTGGAAGAAACATAAAAGGCATTCTTGGAGAATTTGCAAGCGTAATTTGTGCAGGATTTTTTTTGAAAAATGCCTGTAGAAATTACCTAAGATGCCTCTGCAGTTATCCTAGTGGGACTTCCAGGAAGAATCCTCATGTAATTCCTCCACAACCGCCTAGCAGAAAATTCTTGATGAGATTGCTGCATAGGTTTCTCAAACTATTCCTAGAAAAATCCGTCCTGTAATTCCTCCTGGGATCCTATAGAAACCCCTCTCGATTTTTTTAAATTTCTCTCTTTAGGAATTTTTTTTTTGAATTTCCAGCAGAAATTCCTGCCAGGATTTCTTCAGGGATTCTTGCCTAGATTTGCGAATTCATCAGTCATTACTCTTAGGAGTATTTCTGGAGGATTCCCAAAATGAGTTTCCTGAGGAATGCTAGTAAGTATTTCTGGTGCATTCCACCAGAATTTGAGCTGTTGAGCTGTGTCTTTTTATAACTTTTGACTACTGATAAGTAGTTGATCAACTTACAGTGAGAATTTGAGAATATTTGATGCACTTTTCGAAAAGTTACAGCTAGTTTAACATTTTTTGAAAAGTGAAAATTTTACCTGTCCCGATCATTTTGTGTATCCCCTGTGTAATGTATAATATACATACATTGTTTGTTTTGCCTGAAATATTTACGAGATTTGCTATCAACGAAAGAAATTAGAATGTTATCGTATATAACGCTTCATCATACAGATTTAGTGCTTGAAACCATGCTAAACATTTTTTCAAGAGCTCCTCCAAAAAGTTAGAATATTTAAAAAGGTTTTCTTTGTTGTGGAACTTCCGTGAACGGAGTGTTTTTAAAATATATTTTAAAAATAAATTTGAAATGTGACCTATTTAAATAAAAATTGCAAATCCATCAACTGGATTTTAAAGTACCATAAATACAGTAACGTCACAGTTTATAAAAACAGTTCCGTGATGATAACGGTTCAATATTCGCACTTAGCCTTGTTCTTATGAAGGGTGTGCGCTACAATGGGATGTAACTTTCGTTCTAGTATTGCAGTCTTTATGCAATTTGGAATGTGCATTACCTAGCTAGTATACTTTTAGATCTATCTTATATATATATATATATATATATATATATATATATATATATATATATCTTATATATATAAAAATGCAGTGGCATACGTGGGACTGCGCATAACTTGCGAACGGATGGTCCAGATTTGGTTCGTCTAAGTTTCGTTCTGTTAGTTTTCACCCAAGGAAGGTTTATGAGGCATAAATCATGGAAAAATTGAGAGTTTTTTGAAAATCGGGTTTTCGTACATTTTGAACCGGGACTTGCTTAACTAGGGACTTGAAACGTCAAAAAACGCAGTAGGCAAGACAAAGTTTGCCGGGTACAGTCTGTCTGTCTGTCTGTCTGTCTGTCTGTCTGTCTGTCTGTCTGTCTGTCTGTCTGTCTGTCTGACCGCTATGGATTCGGAAAATTCTGAACCGATCGGCTTCAAATTGTGTATGCAGGGGGTTTTGGGACCGGGGAAGATTCTTAGCCTAGTGTGAGACCTCTTCGGTCTCTGGAACGAGGGGCTTCCATACAGATGACTTCGCGGGGGACGTGCCTATGGAGCTGCATGTCAAAAAAAAACACAGTAGGCGACGTTTGCCGGGACAACTAGTGCTAGATAAAAAATTAGTTTTTTTTTATCACACCCAAGGTATTTAACCCCTTAAAGGGCTGGGTCCTCTTAGGCAGCTCAAACAATACGCGCACACTTGTTGTTCGTATGCCACGAGAGTGCGGGAGATTGGCATCTAAGAGCCGTAAGAGAGATAAAGTTGTGAAAGACGGACCCGGTTTCGGGTGGTGCTTCGAATCCAGTTTGATTTTCTATTCTGCAGAATTGTAACTTGTTCTGTAGCTTAGTTGGTTAAAACGCCGGACTAGCGATAACGGAGTCGTGGGTTCGAATCCCACCAAAACAAGTGGTAATTTTTTCACAAATTTATCTCTCAATTTGCCAATTTGCCAATTCAAGTTTTTACGTCAATTTCGGAGGCATTCCAGGAAGCTTCAGAGAATTTATGGCAAGTTATAAAGGCGTTGCGCGGGCGTTTTCGGGGGCTTCGGACAGACGCAGATGTGTGACATGGGGTCCGAGGGGGTTTGACGCGCGCCGTTGTAAAAAGTAGAACACTGTTGTGGGAGGTGCTGGATTTCGCCGACTCTTTCAGCAGAAATTGGACAGGCATTTGTCTTAATCAGCTACAAAGCTGCAAAGTCATTTTTATTGAATTATAAGTTTCAATAACTATTCGTATACTTACAAATTCGGTAACCCGAGAGCACAATCTGCTCATGTGCTGAAGGCTCGCTAGTTACTGAATCTGTTGTTACTTGACTACTGCATTATAGTATAACTGGGGATATTTGTAGGGGTGTTCATATTTTTATTATTATATCAATAACGGTAGGTTGAAACTTTGCCTTCGCATCCTTTGCGTAACAAACACTATCAAAAACATCGCTCGTCGTACCGTCTACCCCCGTTGGTTTGAACGACACCTCATGCAAACCAATTTTTTAATTTAAACTTCTAGTAATACTATGAGCATCGAAAAACACACTAATGGTAACCCTTTTTGTTGTTTTGTTTTGATTTTGCATTCCGTTTTACCCCATTCCATGAGCAGAATGACATTTGAACCATTTTTAGTTTGAACGATGTGCAGATTAGCGGGGGTCAAATTAAAAAGTGTTCAGATTAGATGCGTTCAAACCCACGAGGGTAGACGGTATACAGCGCGAGTGCGGTGCAGTTTCAGCTGCTTGATGACGCGCGTCCAGAAAGTTTAAGGGGGATTTCGGAGGCATTTCAGGAAGTTTCAGAAGATTTTAGAGTATTGCACATACACAGTTAGAAAAAAATCACCGACTTCGGGAATATTTTACCGAAATCTCAACCGTTAAGTTTGTTTTACAGGAAAAATCGGAAAAGATGGCAACTTTTATCGAAATTCGTTAGAGTTTGACAGATAAACGATAACATTTTACCGAAATTTGGTATTTTTTTACAGAATTTCGTTAAATATCCATTACCGAACGCTCAGCGGTTGAGATTTCGGTAAAATTTATCGAACGCGATTAACTGTGTATGCGGTTTTCTGGGATTTCAGAGGGTCTCAGATGCGTTTCATGGAGTCCGTGATGGTTTTGGAAGAAGTTCTGAGGCTTTTCAGCAAATTTCAGTGAATTTTCAAAGACTGCTTCAAAAAAACCCTCGAAACCCCTTAAAACGTTCACAAAACTTCCATAATCCCATTGAAATGCCCTTAAAATCCCCGTATTCCATTTGCAATGCCCTCTAAACTCCGTTTTATTGGTGTTCTTGAAATCCACCCTGAAACGACCCTTACCAGGAATGAGCATGAGCATGAGCATGAGATGACCGTACAATTTGTAGTTGCTACTCCGTTACTGACCAGAACATTCAACATTGCACAGGGAACCAAAAGGATGGGGCCTGGGTATAGCTTTCCATCATCAATGTGCAATTCTGAAGGTTCGTAACTGTATATTGTCAGTACCGGTGCCGGCCACGTCCTTACGGTCATTGAAACGACCCTTAACAGAAATGCCTCGAAACGCCATTGGAACCAACCGCTATTCTAATGAAACGCCACAGAAATCGTCATAATCCATTTGAAATATACCTGAAACCCCTTGAAACGCCTTCAAAAGGATCCAGAAATCTTCTATAACTTTTCGAAAATTTCTGATATGCACCTTCAAAAGCACCTTTAAATCTCTGGAAACGTCTTTGAACGTTCAGGAAACCCCCTGAAATTATTTGAAATGACTTGAAACGCCCCTGAAGCCCCTTTAAAAATCCATGGAACTCTCTTATACAATTGCAACGCCACTGAAATCCCCGTAATCCAATGAAAACGCCTAGCGAACGGAACGCCTTCCGAAAGGCTTCTGATATCCTCTGAAACGTTCCTGAAGACTCTTGAAACCCCACTTTTAGGACTCATTGGGAACTTCCACTTAGCTCCATCTTAAACCCCTGACTTAACAATCTTAACTTAACTGAATCTCAACTTAACAATCTTGAAGCCGTTTTTGGTGGAATGCCTGGAAAACATCTTCGTAGAAATTAATGGATTATCTTTAAGGGTGGGGTTTTATAGTAGCTTTCTAGATGGATTTCATAAAAAAATTACAGTAGAATTGACAAATGAATTCCTTGAAGATTTTTCCAGAGGAAGTTGCCGCAGGAGTGGTGGCTATTAGGAGTTCCCGGTGGATTTTTTTTTCTGGAAAAGCTTTGAAAAAATGTTCCTGGAGAATTCCTGGGGGAGTTTTCAAAGCAATCCGTCAAAGCAATCTCCACAGCAATTTGCTGTAGGAATTGCTGAAGGATTTTCCTGGAAAGTGTTACCTAGAAATCCATAGGAGTCATTTGAAGGAATTCCTATAATTTTCCAGAGAAAGTACTTTAGATTTTTTCCTTAAGATTTCGTAGAGAACCCTTTTTTTTAAGTTCTTGGGCAAATTCTTAAGAAGGAGTTGTTGAAGTTCTGAAGTCGTGTAAATTTCGTAGAGGATATTACTAGAGAATTTCCTGGAGGAGCTCTCGGAGGGCTTCTTGGAGGAATGCTTAAAAACATATAGTCTTTGGAATATTTGTGATTGTTCAGGAAAAATTAACTAGTTTTCCTATTTTTTTTAGAATTCGGTGAGCATTATGGTAATACACGGTGTATTTTCGTGGAATTGTTAAAAGGTTTCAGTATTATCCTGGCTCCAACCTCCAACTAGGATTTCTTCAATTGTTTTTTTGCCTTTCTCGTACACTAAGTGTACTGGACAGGCTATATGTTCACTCCAAAAATGAATTTTTGATAGAAGGCTCGGAGGGTCGAGTAACATATAGCAATCAACTCAGCTCGACGAATTGAGGTGATGTCTGTGTGTGTGTATGTGTGTATGTGTGTGTGTATGTGTGTGTACAAATAAACTCACATCACTTTTTGGCAGTAAACCTCAACCGATTTACATGACCGACGGTTCATTCGACGCGGATTCTGGTCCCATTGTTTCCTATTGAAAATGGTTCGGTTCGGTTCAGCCGTTCCGGAGTTATGGCCTTTTAGGTGTTCCGGATAGGTACCCCAGGAAGGGACCAGACATGAAAATGTTACAAACCCATGTATGCGACACATCAAACCGCGGCATTTTCGATAACCTGATGAACGGTAAGCAGGACAATAGTCTCAGACCACATTTAAACCCGTATTATTCCGGAACCGGTTCCAGGTGTCCCGCCGGAAGTGGACAAATATAAAAGTGAACCAAACTCATGCATGCGACATATTAAATCGCGGCATTTTCGATTACCTGGTGAACTTTTAGCAGGAAAATAGTCTCAGAACATATGTGAACCGGTAGCATTCCGGAACCGGTTCCGGGTGTTCCGCCGGGAGTGGCAAAAGAGAAAAACGAACCATATTCGTGCATCCGACACCTCAAATCGCAGGTTTTTCTATAACCTGATCAACGGTTATTACGAAAATAGGCTCAAACCAAACAAGAAATTACCGGTAGTGTTCCGGAATCGGTTTCGAGTGTCCCGCCGGAAATAGCCAAATATAAAACTGAAGCAATCCCACGCATGAAAAACATCAAACCACGGTTCTTTCAATAACCTTATGAACAATGAGCAAGAAAATAGTCTCAAACCATATCTGAAACGGTATTGTTCCGGAACCGGTTCTGGTGTCCCGCCGGAAGTGTTCAAATGACAAATTAAACCAAACCCATGTGGTTTTTTCGATAACCTGATAAACGATTAGTAAAAAAATAGGCACAGATCACATAACTACTGTGTAAATGTAATAGTGAATAGCGGCTTTTTCGATAACCTGAGGAATGGTCTGCAAGAAAATAGTCTCAGCCTGCATCAAGACTACTGGTAGTGTTCTGGATGTCTCGCCGGAGGTGGCCAAATATAAAAGTGAACAAAACTCATGCATACAACACATAAAATTGCGGTTATTTAGGTAACCTGATGAACAGTTAACAAGAGCCTAGTCTCAGACCAAATTTGGGATCCGCTGGAAGTGGTGAAATGTAAAATTGAACCATCAAACCGCGGCGTGTTTGTAACCTTATGATCGGTTAGAAAGAAAAAATGGTCAGACCATATTTTAGACTACCAGTAGTTTTACAGAACCAGCGTTGGGTGCTTCGTCGGAATTACAAAATACTCAAAATGAATGCAAACGATAAACGATAAATCTTAAAATTTTACGGCACATAGAAAATAAATACTATAAAACATATTTATCCAAAATAAGGTTGTTATAAAATATTTTGATTAATGTAGCCAAGTGTACATGTCATCAAGGGAGAGACATGATCCATCAAAACTACAAGAAAACTTGAACAGAAAATTAATAGGAAGCCTCTGAAGTCATTTTCCCTTTGAATGA